>NC_048303.1:104378051-104646429 GCF_013100865.1 Trachemys scripta elegans
CTGCCAAAACTCCTACTAGATCCCCTTGTCAGAAGGCAATAAGGAAGAATATACCTGACAGATGGAAGCAGTGGAGGCTCTAGTACATTTATGTCATTTTATTGACTCAGATGGTGATAGCAGTTTTCAGTGGAGGTCCCTAAAAGAACAATGCTAGTTCCTCTGCAACCAACCACAGCTTGATGTCAGGTGATCCTAGTTGACAATTTCTCTGGGGAAGTTTCCGGAAGTAATTAAGAGTCTATTTGAGAGGGAGGAGTGCGTCAGTTTTGAGTACTTAAAGAGACATAAAAAACAAGAATGTGTTGGCTGCAGCAGGATTTCAGAAACACTGGAGTTTCTCCAAGGGGAATGAAATCTACAATAGGGTTTATGATATAACTTGTAGGGACTAAATCGGCTGCCCCAGTCTAGAAGTAAAGATTCCTTTAAGATCAGAGAAACTTTTACATTCTGGAATATTTCTTAAGGCTAGAGAGTAGAAGAGCCTGTCTGAACAGCTATGCAGCAGTTCTGGCTTCATTTTTCTAAACTCCTCTCCCTACACAAGTATAACTTACTGTCCAGTAGTGCCTTTAATTGAGCCAATAAAACAAAAATATACTGAATTTGGCAATAATAACATTTTGCTAATCTGTCAGAGTGAAATAGATAATGAAAGTTATAACCAACAGCTCTTCTTGACTCTGTAATGAGGTTTCTTTGTTCACACTGAGTTGAGTATCCAAGTTGTCTGAGTGCCTCCATTTTTAAAGGTCCAGTCTAAGAGAAAACTTAGAAGAGTACAAATGCTCACTAGGTAGAAGGGTAAAGCTCCATAAAATTCTGCTTTAATATTAGAAGGGATGCTGAGAATAAAGATAAAGGATTTGTTTTCCGTTCACTTTTTTAAAATTAGTGAGAACTTCCAAGGCAGTGAGAAAAAGGATAGACCTTTTCAGCAGTGCTTTAAGCAGTCAGGTAATCAGGAATTAAGACACTATATATAGCTATAGATGGTTTGTGAACAATACCAGGTGTGATAGCCCATCTGTTTATAATATTTAAAAACACGAAGGATTCAACACGCTTTTTATTCTGAACAAAAAGTTCATTTTGACATGTTATGAATCAATGATTCTGTTTCTTGCAATAGAAAATACTGAAAAGCTACTTTCCGACCACCTGAACACCATTCCATATGGGATCCCCTCTTCCCCCACCCCCACACGTGCGCACACACATGTTTCAGTTTGAAACTTTAGGTATTGCTGTTCATGGAGGCATTATTCCCCACACTCTCTCTCTCTCTCCCCTTATATTAGTCATAGGCATGAGCAACCGTGTTTTAATGATGGATATCTGACTTCTGGGAGTTTCAGTTATATGAAAGGGTTTCTCATTCAAAGGGAATGAATGAATGTTCCAGAAGCCTTGGGCCTGACTCTGATCTCGCTTACTCTGTTGAAAATCAGGAGCAGCATATTGAGGTCTGAGAGGAGAAACAGGACCCTTTCCATATTTGTTCATCATTACAGAGCTGATCCAAAGCTCAGAGCAGTCAATGGGAGTCTTTACATTGACGTTAAAAGGCTATATAGCAATCCCTTTACATCTCATTCTGACAGCCTTACACACGCTACCTGATTCTGTGAGTAGCCCCACTGCAGTCAATGGGACTACTCACAGAACAGGGGACTACTCAACACAAGTAAGGCTGGCTGAGTCTATAGCAATTGTAGGCGTTGCTTATGTTAGGGGGTGGGTTGTTTGTGGGTTTTGTTTTTTGTTAATTTTTTAAGAGAGAACCTAATATGGCTCTTTATTTAGAAGAGAACTAGATAAAATTAATGAAAGAACTAGATAAATTCATGGAGGACAGGTCCATCAATGGCTATTAGCCAGGATTGGCAGGGATGGTGTCCCTAGCCTCTGTTGGCCAGGGCTGGCAATGAGCAACAGGGAATGGATCACCTGATGATTGCCTATTCTGTTCATTCCCTCTGGGACACCTGGCATTGGCCACTGTCAGAAGACAGGGTACTGGGCTACATGGATCTTTGGTCTGACCCATTATGCCTGTTCTTATGTTCTTATATTGTTTGGGTAAGAATGAATACTTACTTTATTTTTTAAGATGTTTCTTTTTTTCTAATTATTTTTCTCTTCAGGTCCTAAATTGTTTAACCATTTGCAGTTAAAGAATGTGAAGATGGAATGCTTAAATCACTGAAACTGATAACTTCTTTGGTTGCTATAGTGATTACCCATCTGCTTATAATATTTAAAAATAGTGATTCAGTGTTCCTTCTTATGAGAAAAGGGATTACTAATTCACAAATACCAAAGTAATTTGTTTTCCCCCTTGATTTAATATATGGGAAAGATAAGGCACAATTTTAAGATGAAAAACAAGTTTTAATAGAATCATATAGAAAATACTCTTCCTCCCCTCTCCTCTCCCCCCGGCCCCGACTTTCTGTATGTTTGCATTCTGTAAGATATATTTTTCCCTGTCAAAAAAACATAAGAAAACAAATCAGGAGAAAAAAATTAAGAGCCTTCATAAAGCTCAAATTTGAGTACCAGGATAGTTGGCAATGATGGGATTGTGTAAATTGGATGGTGCTTATTTTGCCATCTGAGTTAATTCAGCAAGTCACCTAATGTATTTTAATGTATTTGCAGGACTATTGTCTCCAGCTGTACCATCTCATCAGCTCTCACAAACTAAGGTGGGTCAGCTTCAGTAAGTAGATTGATGTGAGAGTTGTAAGCAAAAGTGTTGGTGATTCAGTAAGTAGCATTCTTCCCTCTGAGTCAGTAGTGAACCAGTGATCCAGTCACTCTGGAACTAGAGGCCATATTTCAAATGAGACATATGAACAACATCCTGACTACTTCTGGTGATTTAAAGATCTTATGGCACATTTTGCAAGCAACAAAACTTTTCTCTTTCTTTGCTCTCTGTTCTTGGGTCCTAGCTTGCAGGGTGTTACAATCACTTTCAAACATGATTTATGTCTAGTCAGATTAAACCGAGTTAATGCAAACTAAGATCTTCTTATCTGTAATCACTTTAAATCTAATGGCCCCAAGCTATATATTTTTGGCACATCATTCCTGAACAAGTGCATCTCCCTGTTAGAATTCTTCAACATCCACAGTCGCTTTGGCACCTTGCTTCACTGCTCCTCTTCATGTTCCCTGTCTCTTCTTTCTACTCCTGACTCTGTTGTTCTGATTTTTAAGGGGAGACTATTGTGTTTTATCATGATTTAATAAGTGTATTTAACTCCAGTACCTTGGCCAGATTCCAATCTTTGTAACTTAATTTTGCATACATAATATTAATTCTTTGTATTTCTAGTGCACCTGCCATCTTAGGATCTCAAAGCAATTTACAGACTTTAATTACCAACAGATAAGATACAACTGAAGTTTAGTTTGTAATGTCTTCTGGGCTGAGACTGGTTAATTTTACTTGTCTGTAAAGTGCTATGTTTGCCAATTGCACTGTATAAATAATTTTAGTTGTGGTGTCTGAGATAGGGAAGTAAAATCATCCCCCCTTTAAAGATGCACACTAAGTATCCCACAAAAACACACAGTGAATGGGAGTTGTGCACAAGGTTACATAGGAAGTCTGTGTCATAGAATTCAGGTCTCCTGATCCATAGTTCTGCTCCTTATTTATAAGCCCACCCTTCCTTCCATATTCCTATATTCCTCCTATAATTTAAGTTATTGTTCAAGAGAGGAAGTGAAGTGTTGGGGAGTATTCATGTGCCTACGCTGTTGGAAGAAGTTGCCACCTTTCATGTCAAGGTGGCAACACTTTGATGGTGGGTAAAATGATTCCTGTGTTATGTAGACATGAAAGACTAAAAAGCTTAATAATACAGAGCTCTTTAAGTCTTGTACTGTAAGGCAGATTTTTCAGGCCTTGAACCATTCCTGTAGCAATTTTCTGAACCCTCTCCAAATTTTCAACCTATTTTTAAAAGTATCAGTATCACAACTGATTACTGTATTCCAGTAGTGGTCTCACCAATGCCATGTGCATGGCTGGTAACATCTCTACTCCTCCTTGATATTCCCCTGCTTACATATAAAAGGGTAGGTTGTTATAATAGTTTTAGCTACTTCACCACACTAGGAATTCATGTTCAGTTGGTTATCTACAGTGGACACCTGAGTCCTTTTCAATATCAGAGCTTTCCAGGATATCTTGCCCCATTCCATACATATGACATGCATTCTGTATTCCTCACTATATTATCATGTCATCGGCTGATTAAAGGCACAGTACTGGATTGCACTAGTGTGACAGATATAGCAATTTCCTACAATATCCCGAAAGACCTTTTGGTATTAAGTTGAGGTATTATTGAGAGCCAGATTTTATTGTAATTTCTTTATGGGAGAGATGTGACAAATTTTGCAACCCAATGCAGTGTCTTTGAGGCTCATTGTTTTAAATGAGGCGTTTATGTATGATTGCATTCTAGTTCATGAGGGATGCATTCTAGTTCATGAGCTCCTCCAGGAGCTAAAAATGGTGGATGATCTTTAAAGTAAATCAGCCAGGTTGTAATCCCCCCAAAAAGGTACCACCTTCTAGGGAGGCTTACAGACATCAGTTCAAACTACATTCTCCAGAGACCAACAGTCAAAGAAAGATTTTTTGGATAAATCGCCTGAGTTTAAACCGACTCAGGGCCTTCTTTCTGATCCAGTATATGGACAGAACTTTCTGTCCCAGACAGACCCCAATCATTCCTGGCATTCCTGGGATGGGCTGGAAGGACTTTGGCCTACTGAGGCCCCATAAAACAGATGGGTGATCTCTGGTAATATTGTGGCATGTGTATAGGAATTTTTATTCCAGGTCAGGAGGGAGAGACTCTCAGGTCTCCAACCAAGGGAGTATCCGAGTGGTAGTCATGTTAGTTTGTATCTACAAAAGCAATGAAGAGTGCGGTGGCACTTTAAAGACTAACAGATTTATTTGGACATAAGTTTTTGTGGGTAAAAAACCACTTCTTCAGATGCATAGAGTGAAAATTACAGATACAAGCATAAATATACTGGCACATGAAGAGAAGATAGTTACTTTACAAGTGGAGAACCAGTGATGACAAGGCCAATTCAATCAAGGTGGATGTGGTTCACTCCCAATAATTGATGAGGAGGTGTCAATAGCAAGAGAGTGAAAATTGCTTTTATAGCAACTCCATCCACAGCCTCAGAAACAACTCTGACATTATAATCAAAGAGGCTGATAAAGGAGGTGCTGTAGTAATCAAGAGGTCGGCTTTTGAACAGGAGGCTGCCAGGCAACTCTCCAACGCCACATTCAACAGGCCACTATCCTCTGATCCCACTGAGGAGTACCAAAAGAAACTACACCATATGCTCAACAAACTCCCTGCTACAACAAATCTACACCGACACACCCCTAGAGCCCTGACCAGGAGTATTCTATCTGCTACCCAAGATCCATAAACCTGGAAATCCTGGACGCCCCATCATCTCAGGCATTGGTACCCTTACAGCAGGATTATCTGGCAATTTGGACTCTCTCCTCAGACCCTACGCTACCAGCAGCACTCCTAGCTATCTTCGAGACACCATGACTTTCTGAGGAAACTACAATGCATTGGTGATCTTCCTGAAAACATCATTCTGGTCACCATGGATGTAGAGGCTCTTTATACCAATATTCCACATGAGGATGGATTACAAGCTGTCAGTAATAGTATCCCTGATGAGGCCACAGTACACCTGGTGGCTGAGCTTTTGTTACTTTGTCCTCACCCACAACCATTTCAGATTTGGAGACAACTTATACCTTCAAGTCAGCGGCATTGCTATGGATACCCGCATGGCCCCACATATGCCAACATTTTTATGGCTGATTTAGAACAATGCTTCCTCAGCTCTTGAACCCTACCGCCCCTCCTCTTCTTGTGCTACATTGATGACACCTTCATCATATGGACCCATGGGAAGGAAGCCCTTGAAGAATTCCACCTGGATTTCAACAATTTCAGCCCCACCGTCAACCTCAGCCTGGACCAGTCCAAACAAGAAATCCACTTCCTGGACACTACCATGCAAATAAGTGATCGTCACATAAACTCCACACTATACCAGAAACCTCCTGACAGCTATTCTTACTGACATGCCTCCAGCTTCTATCCAGGACACATCACATGATCCATTCTCTGCAGACAAGCCCTAAGATACATCCGTATTTGCTTCAATCCCTCAGACAGAGACAAACACCTACAAGATTTTTATCAAACATTCTTAAAAACCACAAAACCCACCTGAGGAAGTGAGGAAACAGATTGACAGAGCGAGACGGTACCCAGATGCCACCTACTACAGGACAGGTCCAAAAAGGAAAATAACAGAACACCATTGGCCATCACGTACAGCCCCCAGCTAAAACCTCTCCAGTACATCATCAATGATCTACAACCTATCTTGGAAAACGACCCCTCATTCTCACAGACCTTGGGATGCAGGCCAGTCCTCGCTTACAGACAGCACCCCCAACCTGAAGCAAATACTCACCAGCAACTACACTCCACACCACAGAAACACTAACCAGGAACCAATCACTGTACCAAACCCCATTGCCTACTCTGTACCCATATCTACTCTAGCGACACCATCATAGGACCCAACCATATCAGCCACAACATCAGGGGCTCATTCACCTGCATATCTACTAATGTGATATATGCCATCATGTGCCAGCAATGCCCCTCCGCCATGTACATTGGCCAAACCAGACAGTCTCTAAGTAAAAGAATAAATGGACACAAATCAGACCTCAGGAATGGTAACATACAAAAGCCAGTAGGAGAACACTTCAATCTTCCTGGACATTCAATAGCAGATTTAAAAGTAGCCATCCTGCAACAAAAAAACCTTCAAAAACAGACTTCAAAGAGAAACTGCAGAGATACAATTCATTTGCAAACTTAACACCATTAATTTGGGCTTGAATAGGGACTGGGAGTGTCAGGCTCACTACAAAAGCAATTTTCACTCTCTTGGTATTGACAGCTCCTCATCAATTATTGAGACTGGACCACATTCACCCTGACTGAATTGGCCTTGTCATTACTGGTTTTCCACTTGTAAGGTAACTCCCTTTTCTTCACATGCCAATATATTTATGCTTGTATCTGTAATTTTCACTCCATGCATCTGAAGAAGTGTTTTTTTACCCACAAAAGCTTATGCCCAAATAAATCTGTTAGTCTTTAAGGTGCCACTGGACTCTTTGTTGTTTTTAACCAAGGGAGTAGATACCTGAGAGGTTAAGAGCCTAAAGCAGGTGCACCTGGTGACCCATGAGGAATTGTTACCCTAAACTGTATGACTCCCAGTTTAACATGCAATCCAGATCAATATGTATAAGTGGTCTGTTTTTAGCAATATTTACCATTCCATCAATCTGTGCATCATCTGCAAACTCGATCACAATTATTTTGTATTTTCTTCCAGATCGTTGATAAAAATATTGACTAGCATTTGGCCAAAAACTGATCCCTGTCAGGGACTCCACTAGAAACACTACCATTGGATTATGATTCCCCATTGTTTATTGATATCTATTAGTTTTTAATCCTTTAACTCTTAAACAAATATTTAATTAAATGTTTAATATTAAAAATAAAATGAACCCCTCCTTTTCACATAAAATTTGGCATGTGTGATAAGAGAATCATTTTTCTTCTAGATGTAAAAAGCCAAATCCTTTGTTATGCATGGGTTTATGGGTTACAGGAAAAGATTGATATAGGGGATTTTCAGTGATGGTAAAAAATCCCATATATTTTTCATCCATATTTGACTTTACAGTCAGTTAGCCACGTAGATGACCCAATAACGAAAATGTGGATGGATTTAAAGTATCAATTGAATAAAAAATTACTCTTGGATTTAAATGAGTTAATAATAATGATTGTTATTAATAATTTGCACTTATATGGCTTTCCAGGTAGTGATCTTGAAGCACTTGACAAGGTAGGTAAGTATCATCATCTCCATTGTTCTAATGTTAATCCCAAAGGGTGCATCATCTGTCACTAACTGTGCAGTATAAAACAGCTCATTTTGTTTCCTTTCACTCACTGTGGAAGCAGAGCACAAAACAGTCCCTTTGGCATGTTCATCAAAACTGTGATCTGGCTGATTAAAATGCAGAGATCCTGGCATTTGCCTTTTATCTGCAGTCCGTCATATCTGTATGATTTGAATCTCATTAACACTGTTTCCAGTTTCTCTTTAGAATTGTTTCCCACTTTACAGGCAACTAATTAAACAGACACAACTTGAAGTATGGTGTGTAGATTTCTTGTGTAAATTTCTGTGAAAACATTTGAAAGCTGTCATCTTACTAGTACTGTAGTCTTCAAGCATAATTTGAGGGCATAGTGCACAATTTGGTGTTATTCAAAATTGCATTCCTTTGTGTAAAAATCAACTGATATTATATATTTTTGCAAAGTACCTATGCACTCTATTTGATCTTCTCTTCGCTCCTCTCCCTTTTTCTGATCTCCCTGTTTGGAATAGGTTTTTTATTTTTTGCATTTGAATTTTGAATTTCTCTACATTATTCTAGCTACTTTACTGCCTGTGCTTCATCACTCTTTAATTTCAGTTCTTATTTGAATTTTTGTTACTTGTCCTGCAGGATGCTGACTATAAATACAATATTTGTCAGCTTTTTTTTTTCATATCTCTTCATCAATCTGTTTACTGTAAGTTCTACTGCCGTTGTCCATGAACTACTAGGTGCCAACTTTTTTGAGTAGTTTGGCCACATAATCATAACAGCAATATAAACTCTTTCCAAACCTGGTGATTGTTAATAATCAATATGATCTTACAGTTAATAATTCAAATAGAGCTAATAGAAAATTTTATGACTAAATTGTCCGCCAATGATCCATGCACACAGGGAGCCCACTACATGTGCATTCCTCTGTCTTCATGGAAGTAGGGGAAGTAGCAGCTTCACATCACCACACCCTTCTGTTGGGATTCTGTGCAGAGGAAATGCCTGAATTCTGAGGGGCAAGAGTGGGCAGAGCAGGGGAGAGTCCATTCTGTGCAGTATTGTCCTTTGCCGGGCACCCACATTTCTGCAAAGAAAACAATGGTTCACATTTCTTTTTGACCCATGACTTGAAGCTGAGAGATCTTCCAGATGAAAGTACAGGCAGGACATAATAATAATAGTATGCTGAAAGCAGGACAGAGAGACCAAGGGTAAAAGAAGGAATTGCTTTGCCAGCCTTAAGGCTGAACACAATGGTGCCTCCGCTGGGACTTCCTACAGGTGGAAGAACCTGCGTGGAGGCTTGTTGCTGCTTTTGTTTTTTGTCATCTCTGTTCAAAGCAAATAATACTGGTGAGGGGAATCACTGTAAACTTCCTCCTATGCAGCCAGCAGCAAGATGGATTCCATGCAAAAGACTCAGTCCAATGCGGTATGAGTAATTGCTAAGTAGTGCTGCATGCACTACTTGAACTCTCACTGATGTTAATGGGAATTGAGGGTGGCCAGCACTTTTGGGGATTACACCCTTGGCTGGCTCAGAATATCATAATTATTTTGCTGGTGGTGGTAGGGGTGAACATTCTAAAGGTTTTTAAATATTATTTTTCTCTTAGTCCCTCTGACCAATGTATACATGATTATTCAATTTTTTATTTATTTAAACCATTTTAAATGTAGAGATGAAGCCCAAACCAAGATCTGAACACTTCTTAATCTAGCTGCTCTGAATGGTGGGGTATTCAGAATCCAGATCTGTAGCTAAATTTTGCAGCTTAATCCATCCCGATTTTAAAGCATGTATTTTTAATGGACAAATTCTCTGATTCATTTCATTAAAGTTACATTCGCGAAGGATTCAGCTCAAAAGTATCCGCTTCCAGTACATGTTAAAGCCAGTAAAATCCCTCAATTTGTATTTCATTACATAATATCAGTTACCTCAGTTGTAACTGTAACTGCTCTTTTCTTTCAATGCAAATCTTTTTCCCTCTAAAGAACACATAAATTGATGACTAAGCCATAGGAGTAATACACAGAAATGGAAGAACAAACGCCACTCGAGTTCATCATTCATGAGCTCCTCTTAGAAAACATTTATCCTTCCAAGTTGTTATTTCTGTAGGTTTCTATGACTTGATGGTAGATAATAATGTTTACAAATCAAGAAATCATAGGGTATTTCTACACTGCAATAAAAAACATGCAGCACCAAGACTTGGGCCCAGGCTATGGGGCTAAAAACTGTAGTGTAGACATTCAGGCTAAGGCTGGAGCCAAGGCTTTGAGACAGTCCCCCGTTTCAAGGTCTCCAAGCCCAGGCTCCAGCCCAGGCCCAAATATCTACATTGCAATTATATAGTTCCAGAGCCCAAGTCCCGCAAGCCCAAGGCGGCTGACCTCGGCCATCTGCAGCCATTCATAGAAGCATAGATGCACCCATAGACAATAATGTAATGAAAGTTACCAAAGGTGTTTAAAATTGCAATTTGACATAGAAACAGAAATTAGTATGCTCTCCCAAAAACTGAACAGGGAATTATATGGCTTAAATATGAAAAAAAAAATGGTTGTGATAAATGATGCAATTATATCCCATAATGAGTAAAGGAAAAGACATAAAAGAAAGAAATATAATGTCAAAAGTTTATAGCCTGCGTGGCAAATCTCATAGTTAGGAAACCTACCTGATCTCTTTTGTATCACGGAAAAAGCAACAGAGAGTCCTGTGGCACCTTTAAGATTAACTGATGTATTGGAACATAAGCTTTCATGGGTGAATACCCACTTCGTCAGACGTATCATGGAAGAATCAGGAGGAAAATTCCTCAGAATAAATTAAGTAAAAATGGAGGAAAGCCTTCTATTTTTTTTTAACTGTTACGCAGCATTTGCTGATGTGTAAAATTATCTCAGTCACTCATCAGCTCCAGTTTCCTGATATCATTTTTGATTCTCTAATGTAAACAGAAGTCTTTCACCTTCCACTCTCATTTTAATCCTACCATATAATGCTTGAGCAAAATCTCACCAGCCCCTTAGCTAGACAGGATAATAATTCATATGTATTTTGGATTAATATAGGATTAACATGTTGTGAGAGTGCTATTACCTTTAGCATACATTGGTCTCACATATAGTCCCTGTTCATCTGTGTTCCTAGCAGTACCCTTTGAGGCAGGAGACTGAAGCAAATCCCTATTTTGCCTATGCCTGATAACCAGGCTGTCACACCAATATTACCTACTTCTGGCCATGTCCCTCTCCTTGTACAGTACTTGGCACAATGGGGTCCTGGTCTCATTGGAGTCAGTAGGTGGTATTGTAATTAATTTTACAGAACTTAAAAGATGTTAAACATCTAACTATAATCTTACTAGAAAGTCTGGTGAAGCTATTCTATTACCTTAATTACAAAATGGAAAATAAATAATGCAGTTGGAGTTGCTAGCAATCAATTATACTCTTGGAATCTATGACTGTGTAACCCTCTCTGGGACCGTTTGTGTCTCTTTATAAAATGACCACCTCTTCCTAGCTCTTCCCTGAGACAGAATGTTCCCTTTCTCTGGAAATCAGTTTATATGGGGAAACATCCCATCTGGCTAATAGCTGTTTGCTCTCAGGTAATTCAGAAATTCCTTTCTGAGTTTCCACCTGTGCTCTTTAATGCTTCAATATTCTGGAAAAAAGCAGTTACTGGAGTTATTTCTGTGGAAGAGCTCTTCTATAGACACTTGAGAGCAACTTGATGATATCCAGATGATATTGGTAAGGGCTGGGAGTTTTTTGTTATCAGTATTATTAGTATTACAGTAGTCCCTATAGGCCCCAACAGTATTGAGGCCACATTTTGCTCAGCCCTGTACAATCACAGTGTTGAGAGACCGACCCTGCCCCAAAGATATTACATTTTAAATAGACACAGCAAAGAATGGGAGAAAGAGAGTGTTATCCCCATTTTCAAATGGATAAAGGAAGCACATAACTGGGAGTTTCATACACTATTGAAAGACTTAGGCCCCTTTGTCCCAGTCAGAGAAAGTCAATGGGATTTAGGCTTCTAACTGCCTAAATAGCTTTTGTAAAATGGGAATTAGCTGTCTAAATCACGTAGGCCTTTCCACGTTGAGCAGAGCAATGCCTGTATACCTTTATAAATCAACCCTTGCATCACTTGCCCAAGATCACACAGGAAGCCTGTAGGAAATGGGGGAGTTTAATCCTAATTCCAGTCCAGTGGCTTAACTGCAAGATAAGCCCTGTTAAATTTTATCAGCAGCTGTAGGCAAAAATCCTTCATATATTTCCCCGCCTGGGTGTATTCACTTCTACACCAGCATTCCAGTAGCTGGTGACAGTTGCCTTTGTGTACAGTGGGATGCCTCCAACCTCAAAGAGGAACTAACATTTTTCAGTTTGAAATTTTTTACTTTTAATAGTTAAAGTGAGATTCTATATTTTTTTTTTAACATGCAAAATCTAACTGCAAACTTCAGTAGAGATAGACCCAAACTGCTTAATTGTAGAGATTTTGAAAGCCACTCCCACTTCCAAAGTAACAAACACAGATCTAAAAGGTGCAGTAGTGTTGTTCTAGGATCTAGGCCCCTCATTGAGACCTTATTTGTATCAATAAATTATGCAATACGTAATGAATGCATAAACAGTAAGGTATTACTGCAAATTACTGATTTTTTTTTCTTTTGCTAGATTTGAGAGGAATCTCCAAGCGCTTTCACATCAGGGTCAGCAATTTTAGAAGAACAGGAGAATGTTTTAATATGGGAAGAAGCTGTGACAGCCTCTTACATGGTACACCAGAAAGTGGTGAAGTTGTTATATCACATGTCACTAATGACTGAACTTTTCTGGCCAACTTATGAAGCATCATCAGTGTGTTCCTGAGAGAACCATTCTATCTTTCCTCAGGGATTTGTGAGAGGTTGCTATCTTGCAGGGCCCTTTGACATAGAGAAGAAATAAAGGACCTGATACAAAGCCCACTGGAGTCAATGGAAAGATTTTCATTGATTTCAATGGACATTTGATCAGATCCAAAAGGAGAAAATCAGGGAATACCATACGACACCCCACACTCTCCCTCCCTCCCACTTTCATCCCAGCAGCTCGTCCTGGTTTGTGAGTTAGACTGTATTTGGTACAAAATTGTATCCCATCAGTGAGAAAAAAGGAATATTTGGTAAAGTAAACCAGACTTGTTTTGCCTTTCTGGAGTAATATAAACATCATTGCCCACTGGAAACGTACTATATTGCTGTAGGGAATTTAAGGCAAAACAATTTCCCTTTGTAACTTTTGCTGGAGAGAAATTCATTTTAACTCAGCATATCCAATAAATTCCACAATTCTTTCCTGTGGTGAAACTAGTGAGTATTACCAATCATAACCTCCACACAAACTCTTTTTGTTCAGATGAAAACCTCTAGCAAATAAATCATGTCATTTGGGCAGTGATGTTGCTTGTGGGTGATAAAGAGCTGCACTCAAGAGGGGGTGCCAATGAAGGATTGTATAAGTCCTTCCCAAGCATCCCAGTGCATAGGGTGTGTGCTAGATAGTGCAGCTTTCTATCCCCATTGACCCTGGTCCAACCACTGGCTGGTTAAGAAAGAGGGTGTGGACCAATGCTTTCTCCCTGCCTCTCTCCACCCTGCCTGAGGGAAATGATGCCCACAGGCACACACAGAGAGAATAGTGTTTGTGTTCTCCTGACTATGGGGATTATGACTTTGACTGGTAGAACTTTAAGATTCCCTCTGAGGAGTGTCCTCTGCACTGTCCCATCTAGGTGGGAGAGGCCACATCTCCTCCCAGCTCTAAGAGGGCAGGAATTCATGGGGAAGGACCTCCTTTGAAGCAAGGAACTATCTTGCTGAGATGGTCCCCCTCTTCCAGGAAGCACTTCTCCTATAGGAACCTGACTGCCATTGTCTTGATCCCCCTGAGACATAGCATTAGTTGTGGAGCACATCCTGAGGGCCCTAATATAGCTTTATCCAGCTTCAGCATGGGCACGTGGGAGTAGGATGGGGAATGATGCTGTAATACATCACACCCATCCCAGTCCCACATACTTTTGAAGGGTTTGATTGACGGGGCAAGGGGAGGGGGAATTATGTTTGGAGGTGTGGCACATACATACGTTTCTAGTTGGAATGGGAGGATATCCACACACAGAGGGTTATCATGAAGATAAGATAGGGAGTGGAAAAAATCTCCAAAATTTGAGAGTAGAAGGGGCTTGCATTCCTTTAGCTGTCACATTAGTTAACTTTACACTTTTAAATTAGAAGAAAATTATATGAGAACTCAAACATTAGTGCTATGTCAGTTCAAGCATCCCCATTCACTTTTACATTCTGTCTGTTGGAGGTCTCAAATGCAACATGATTTCAAATAAATTTATAATAATAAAGAGCTGCAAAGGGTTGTAGGATTATGCATGTGTAATTGGCTATCTATCGTTTACAAAACAAGTATAACTGAAGCAGATCCAAATTACAGAGGATTTGTCAGGATCTGGTAAGAGCATGATTAATGGGTTGTTTATCTTGACCCTAAGGCTTGATTGGAGTCATAATGTGTAATAAAAATAAGGATTATCATGTAATAGTGACACAGCAATAATGTTAAACTAAGGGCTGAAGAGAAAAAACAACATGAGCAGATTCGGTACTTCATGCATATACTTCTGAGGAGAAAGGGATTGAAAACAGTGCTTACTTGAAAAATTACTATTCTTTACCTTATTAACTGTAAGCAAACCGTTCAAGCTAATTTGACTACATGATATGATAAGCATACAAAGAGAAAAATGAGATTGTTTGGAATAACCAATTATAATTTTGAAAGGAGGAAAGGGGAGGCATAAATTGTATGAAAACCTACATTAATATCACAAAAGCACAGTAAGCAAAACCAGGCATTCAACTAGGCAGTTCATAACAGAATGATACCTTTTGGGGTATAGGAATAAAGATGTACATGACAGATGTAATCCTGCTACTCTTATGGTTTAGGGCCCCTCAGTATCATTTATATAAAATAGATAAGTAGCAGCACTACTTCACATCTTGTCTAGTCTAATGGAAACTTATAATTTATTACGTGTGATCTCAGGAGGATATAATAAAAAAAACTTTGCAAAATTGTCATGTGGTGTAAAATTTGTATTCATGGGAGATACAGAGCGAGAGATCTGTGCATGTCTTCCTTTCATTTCAAGGAGATAGACAGCTCAAGATCACTATACCACAGACATCGCAAATGAATAGTAAAGTCTAGTACAAGGCATAATACCATAGCAGCCATTTATTACATTATCAATTAAAATTTAGAGAAGACAGTGATCCAGAAAGTCATATTCACAGTACATATTCCTGACATAGTTTCTGATCAGCTTCCCTGGATATGTTATGTGTTATTTTAATTGGATCAGGAACTGGTTCTGCAGTAAGCCAAAACACAGGTTTTTTATACACTATAGTTCTCTGTGTGTAATGTCTACAAAACATTGACATATGAAAAGAAATGTATTCAGCACCACCAGTACAGAAGGAGGTTATATGAGCGACTGTCCACGTACATTGGTATATTGATACAGAGACAAAGCATTGAAGGTAATGTTTCATGAAACTCTCAATCCCTGCTGCAGCACAAGGCAGCTAATTGTTCTTCTGGGAATGCAGCTGCAACTACTGTTAGTTAATGTAGTTTTTTTTTTTAAATCTGCAGAAACCAATTGAAACTATTTATGAAGATAAATCTGTCGCCCAAGTGTCAGACCTAGTTGATAGCTGATACAATTCAGAGGCATTGGCAAAGCAAAATAAATTCTGTTTTCATTAAAACAGTCTTGGTCTGGTTTTAATGAGAAAAATAATCTCTCTACTTTTGAAAGTGCAAATAATGGAGGTTTGAAGGTTTCTCTGATCAAAGAGTGAGAGGGGACAATTGCGCTAGAGGTGAGAGCTAGCTTGAGGTTTCTGATAGAGCATTACTGAGCGGCAGTGAGGATGAGAGTCCCTGCCTGAAAAAGAGTAGTTCTGCTTGGAAAAAAAATAGCTGTATTAAGTACTATATTACAGAGCTTGCCCATAAATACCCTTCAAAAGCAATAATCTCTAGGGTTAGCAGATAAATCTTGAAGATACTTAGCATTTAGTTGTTATTGTGAAGCTCTTTTAAGTGGGTCACAGCTAGAAAACTAGTGTAGTGTCTTAACCCTCTGGGGAGCTAGCAGGTGCATTTCTGTCATATGGTGTGATTTGAGTGTAGGCGACTATGGTTGAAATGGAAGTGTGGAGTTATTGGATCTCAACATGCTAAGCTAGGGGTTACATCTTGGAGAAGGAAAACCTAATGAGAAAATGTTTGCGTGACCTATAACTGTTCAGCTGCCACACTAAGTGGCTTTGGACAATGATTTAGTGGGTAATAGCTCTGGATTTCAGACATAGTATCGGCGTGGGTGGAGCTGGTTCAGTAAGACATTGAGGCAAGAAGGCAGTATCTTCAAACTATTTCCTAGGTATATTATACTTCACATTTATTTTATGCCTTTCATTCTAAATAATCACACAGAGCCCTAGACTTTCTATATGGACCATACAGAGCCATTGCAAGGCATTCCCCTTTCTGGGACAGAGGGCAACAACCAACTTGCATAGAACAGTGCGAAGGAGGGGCCAATTTTGGCCATGGACCCTTGGACAAATTCCTGTTCTTATGAGGAGTAGCCCTAGGGTCTTTAATATCCACTTATAGCAGACAGGACCTTGGATTTTAAGCTGTCATATAAAGGATCGGATACCCAGTGCTTAATTTTTCTGTCTGGGAAAGATGAAAGTTTGAGTTGACCCTGCTGGGATGTAAACCTGTGGTTCCAATGATTCTAGCTTTTCCCAGTTTAATGCTCCTTAACTATCTATTGCTACTGAATTTCAATAATTAATCTCCACTATATATATTTGTATATATATATAGAGAGAGAGAGATAGAAAAGGTTAGTGCCCAAAGCATTGTGTTCCTTTGTACTGCATGCTGTACAAACCCACATATAAAATCCCTGCCCTGAAGAGCTTACAGTCTAATATACCATTTACTGTCAGTTCAAACCAGCTATGTAACATTTGTCAGAAGGACAATAGAAATAGTGTTTCTCCTTTTCTTCTAAGTATACTTGGTCCTGATTCAGTGCAGGGGGTTGGGCTAGATGACCTCTCATGGACATTCAAATTCTATATTTCTGAGAGTATATGAAATATACTCTCCTTTTTGCTTGTATTCGGACATCAGGAGTTTTTTATTTTAGACCATATATTGTATCATAAAGAATTAGCAAAAAAAAAAAAAAAATCTAGAAAATTAAGAGGGAAAGAAACAGTCTCTACTTATTAGCTACATGCACTAGTAAATGTTTGAATCAAAAATACAGAATAGATTATGTGAAATGTATAGAAAGAGAGAGAATGTGTTTCTGCTTATGAATAGAGTGATGGGCAGAAGTGTATAGTCTTTATGGAACAATATGTATGCAACACTGTAAAATCGGATCCTGAAGTCACAAGATATTGCCAGGCAGTAGTGCTTTCATAAGCCTGCATCTGTACCAGTCTGGTAGAGATGGGTACACAGAAATAGAAAGCTTCAAAGAAAGGGTTTGAGTTTCATGCATTGCGTTAATAACAGTATCAAGCTCTGTTTTGAAGTGGATCAGTCTTCTAAGCAGGTGTCCTGATGGTGCCATCAGGCATCTGAATTCCACACAGTGTTTGAAAGCATGCCAGCTTGATGGCCATTAATTGCCAAACTGTGAGAGTCCAGCAGTGCATGCAGGAAAATTACACAAAGGGTGAGACTTTCTTCCTAGCACCTTACAATGAGAAACAGCAGAGGGAGCTGTCAATCTTCACAGAAACAAAGGCATACAGTATCTAACATCAAAGATGGCCATTTGTTATCCAGTGGTTAGTCAGTGCTATAATATATAGATTACTTTAGATGCTGGGGGACAGTCAACTTGCTATTTTAAATTTAGTCTAAAGTATTTCAGAAGGATTTTTTTTTTAATTTATTCCATTTTTTGCCAACTACCTAAAATCTCCTTTTGCCTATTTGGGTATGGAACTCAAAGCAGCATTTACAGTACTGGTACCTAGAATTCCATTTGGCTCGAGGGTATTGGTGCTCAAACCAGCGTGCACAGTAGTGTCTGCTACAGGAATAAATCACACTGGCAGACTTAGCATCTATAGTAGACAGTGCCCAGCTTATTCTGCTCATAAACTTTGCAGGATGCTGGCTGAGCAGCAAACAGATTTTCTAACTCCTTTTTCTGGCTTTTAAACACAAATATCCCTTCCACCCCTTTCTTCTCCAGCAGCCCTGGAAATGTGAATAACAGTGTTACTAGGGAAGCAAGATTTGTAAGTGAGACTACTGAGCCATTGTGTAGGGCTTCAGTTACAGAGTTTTTAAGCCCTGCAAAATGATCATTATATCAGAACAGACATAGTTATTCAGCGTCGATTCAATGCTATTTGAGATGTAGTACAGATCATTTCTGTCTTCACTTGACTGCTAATTTGCCCAAGGCAAATCTTTTTAAAATCATGCTTAGTGGTAAATTACATGATAAAAAAAAAATGTAGGTACTCAATCAAGGGAGGTCCTTTTAGGAATAAAATGTTCTAGAAAAAAAAATAGAAAATAAAATATTTTAAATTATAGGCTAATATTAACATGACACCTGCAATGTTTTTTCTAATGAGCATTAGAAGTTAATGGAAATCAATAGGAGTTTAAACCATAAAAACTCTGGGGGGGGGGGAGGAATGTTAAACTTAGTAATGACAACACATAGATTTCTGTTTTAAAAAAGGAAATAACTTAGTGTTGTTAAAATGAAGCAGATAATTACACTAGACTCTCTCTCTGCCAATGATGCAGTCTGTATCCTTTGTTATATTGAACTACCTGCATGTTTTATTATGTGTTGAAGTTGTGTGTGTGGGGGTGGGGGGTAGGGAAAAAGGTGGAAATATTATAGGCAGAGGCATATAGCTCATGTAACCTCATGCATTCAGTCAATCATCTCTACAATAACAAATATCATGAGAAATGTGTTCCTTTTTCCTTCTGTCAGCATCTGTGGTCCAAACTTACTTGTTGTTTTATTATGGTTCATCGGAACATAAGAAATAACAACAGTGATAGGAAATGGGGAAAATATTGCTCATGCACTCTGAAAAGCACTTGTAGGCTAGTTTTGAGATTTATTTATTATTTTCTAGTTTTTCTCAAACTACCTAAGATAAATTCAATCCACATATCACTCAAGAGAACTAAACCCTTCAAATTTTAATGAGCTATTCCTTAAATTAAACTATGGGGAAAGCACTAGATAACACATTGCAAAATCTGTCAGTTTAAAGAGTAAGTAAATTTAGTCATTCAGGAATTCAAACCAAGAGGGGCTTCACAGGAAACACTTAGATATGTTATGAAGGAGCTCATATAGTACCATAAATGGTTCATGGCACTTTCTGTATCTAACTCAGTATAAGTAATATAACAGTTTAACTCTGTCCAATTTATTTTAGTGTTAGTTAACTAGGGAGAAACCTGAGCACAAAAGCTTCATTTATATTTTATGTGAGATTTATTTATATTTTGTCTTTTGTATTGGAAATTTCATAAACCAAATACTACACACACCAGGAATAAAATAAACAAATTTTAAAAATCCCCAAACACTACACTTTATTAGAATATGAAAGCAGGTAGAGCTACTCTAAGCCTCTCTGTGCATCAGTGTCTTATCTGTAAAATGGGGCATCATACTGCTTACCTACCTCTCAGAAGTGTTGTGAGGATAAATATTTTAAAGCTTGTGAGGAATTCAGATACTAAGGTGATGAAAGGGTCAAATAAGTGCCTAAGAGAGAGAGATACACAATGGGCCAATTTCACTCCTGCCCATGTAAGCAAATGTAGTTTTAGTCAGGGTTCTTCAGAATGTTGTGCCAGTGTTTGGAAGATGTGGAACCCTTAATGTGGACTTTCAGATTTTGCTGAGTGTCCATATCCCATCCTATATTGTCTATATTGTCTTTCCCTTTTGGTGAGAATGTGTGCATGAAAATGTCTCAGAAGTAATCTACATATAGCAAAGCCAACCCTTCTTGCATTCATGCATATAGGAACTAGCTCTCCACTTTTCTGACTGGGAAGGGGGCAACATGACTGGTTTCTACTACAGGATCCAGCTCTTCCCTGAGTGCATTTCACAGGAAGCAGGGACTAGTGCTGCATTACCTTTCCCTCCATGCATAGGTGCTGGAACTAGGGGTGCTGCTTGAAGTATATTCCATTATGTATAGGGTTTACAATATGGCTCCATGGCTCTCAGGACCACCACTATAAGAACTGTTCGAGCACCCCTGCCTCCATGGTGGGGAACCTCCCATTTAAGAGTGATCCCAGGCAACTGTGATCCTTGCTGATCCCCCATCTAGAGGGATCCTTGATAGTGAAACTGTGTTACCAGGGAACCAAGGACGGGAAATGATGGACATGGCTGTTCAGTTGGCTCTGGCCTGAGGATCCTGGGGAATCTATAGTGTTTAGGGTGGACCCAGATTCTACTGTAAAGGAGAGGGTACCCCACTGAAACAATGTAGGAGAAACTTTGTCAATGAAAATTCATGGAGTTGCCTTTCCCTTTAACTTCCCCACAGGGAGTAGTATTGTGGGGGAAGGGAGACTCTGTTGCTGAAACCCAGTCTCATTTAATCTTTGATGGAGGGCTACAGAGAGATGGCTGATTCTCATGTATGAAAAATGAGTTTTATATCCAACTCCTGATTTTGTTTGACCATAAAAACTATCTTTGTGAATATGAGGCACTTTCTTGGAGGGGGTACTGAATACTTTAAACTTTCTGTACATTATGTGCTTGAATACCAAAACATCTATTTGCAAATTCTTCCATCAACCTAATCTTTTTATAGTCCAATTTCCAAGCCATGATGTTAAACTGTTTCAGCAACTTTTTTGACTATAATGTTGCCAGGAATAGATTTCTGGACTCATTAAAATGGTTTTGTTAGAACAATGACAATTATTAGAACATTGCATTGGTATTTTGTTGTTGTCTGGGTTTCTTGTTGTCTTTTGCCAGTTTTTGTCAGCATCAAACTCTTCAAATAGCTTTAACTTGATCATTAAAGACTATCCACCCGCCAGTGTCTGAGTGCAGCTGTATCTTCTTGTGAAGGCATTGAGTTCTGTTCAATAATTAGGATAAAAATGGCAATAACAAAAGGAGAGGCAATGTTGTCTTTGTGTTATAGTACCGGACTGAGAGTTGAGACCTATATCTGTTCTCTGTTTTTCTACAGCCTTCCTGTGAAGGCTTGTTTAAGTCACTTAGGCCTAATTCAAATACCCTTGAATTATTTGGCTATAAAGAGATTTGGCTGAGGCACTTTATCTTTTTATTTTTATTTCTCCATCTGTAAAATGGGAATAATATTTATTTGCCTCACTGCCTGTTGTGAGGCCTAATTCAATGAGTGAATTGGTCTAGTTCTGGTAACCAGAATGAGAAGCACATTCACATGAAAATCTGCAATGTTCCCATTTAATGGAACGCTACTCCAACCACTGAGCTATTTAGTAAAGCTCAGAAATGCATACTCCGTATGGAATAATCCATCAGGAAGAGGAAATTGGTCCTCCTACAACACAGGCCTGTTACACTGTACAATTTTCAGTTGGCAATAAAAAATGTTTCTTCTTTGAGTATTCACCTAGTTAGTTGTAATTTTCATATTATTTATATCATGAATGATCTTAGCTACTATTTCAAGTCTTTCTGGAAACAGAGAAACAATATGGAAATTACTGTCTCAGAAAGTATAATTTAACCTCAAAACCCCATAATTCTATCACGGGTGAAACTCAAGAATCCTTGATAAGTTACTAGAGGCAGTGCTGAGCAGCTTGAAATTTGGTCACTAGCTTTTGCTTTTAGAACTGTACTGAAGGTGATGGTTACTGAAAATAGAAGACGCAGTTCAGCTAACATCTCCATTTCTCCCAGTTTATATTTGCTTATTTTTTTATCCTAAAAGGCATTGGACCACATTATCAGATGACACAAACCAGTGTAACTTAATTGAAAGCAACGGAGCTATGCTAATTTACACCAGCTATGAATATAGCCAACAACCATACACAATTGCCTAGCTATGGAGGGACTGAGAAACTATTAATCAAAAATGTCCTGAAAACCTTTTTAAAATAATGTAGAAGACAGACAATAAACAACATAGCTTTGTATATATGGGGTCAAATGCTTCTTGCCATACTCATAGGAGTACCTCATAGTTTTCTATGGGATGATATCCATGAGTAAGGTGTACAGACGAGGGATGAGGGTATGTTTATAATATTTTAAGAAAAAATATCTTCTGTGTTTTATCACTGTAAATGTTCAATACAACAGACAGTACTATGCCACTATAACTACTTCATTCTAATGATTAGGGATCCTAACTGCTTTGTTACTAAGGTTTTTTTCCTTTTATTTTTCATTTTTTTTTCTTTTCCGAGAACCCCTGCAAGGAAAGTTGCCAACATTTGTAGAAGGAAAAAAAAAATTAAAGCAGTTAAAAAAGACTACATGAACTGATATATCAAGTTTGTAATAAGATACTGTCCAGTTAGTCTACCATTTGGCAAAAAAATAATTACATTTTTGGAAAGGTCTTCAATTCATATTAGATATTCATAAATTGAAAAAAAAATCCTGAAAAAATGGCAGTTCCGCATGTAAATCTCAATGTTATCCACATGTGAATTGCTGTAAAATGAGGAATAAATGTGATTGAAGCACTGCTGTAACAGCTGCATAAATCATCTGCTCTATCTTGATTCTTGTTGCTGTATAGGTGTATCACCGGAAAAGAGAAATAAGCTCTAAGTGTAATGTCAGAATCTGCTAACATTAGCATTTTCTTTCTTTCCTTAGTCTTTCACACACTTTATACACATGAAGCTGGTGTTCATATAGGAAGTTGATGTAACCATAATATACATGGAATATATTCCTTTAGCTTTGCAAATATGGAAATAGCCACAAAACCATTAAATAAGCTGCAGCACCTTTGAGTAAACTTAATTTATCTGACACTTTAGACCGGTGTTCAAACTGGAAAAAAAAAAGTTTATGGCATGCCTCAAAGTGCCCTCAACCAGCAGTAACTAGCAGCAATGGCTTTGTTGCTTATTACTCCTTCCCTAGTTCAAGTACCATCTTTATCCCTCTCACTTGCACTTTGCCCATTAATCACTGCCAACATGGCATCTAACATTCCAAACCTCTGTACCACGTTCAAACATCCACCAATTTTCTTTGTTTTAAAAATACCAAAAAAAAAGCCAACAACAAATAAATAAACAAAAGACTCTGCCTGTCAAATGTGGTTGAGGTAAAAAACAGATTTGAAAAATCACACTGGTCAGAGATCCACAAATTAACAATATGTACTCCTGGACCAATAACGATATAGCAATAAACAATGTCTAGCATTCCATCATAGCTGGAAATGTTTCCTTTATGCTGCAACAAAGCTGAAATTCCGAGCTTTCTGATGTGCATGTATAGACGTACAACAGCCATTTCTAATGAGTTCATGAAACACTGTACATTTAACATTACAACCATATAGCTATGTAAGTAGAAAAAGGTATAGAGGTAATTTTTACAGGTTTTATAATATATTAATCATATTTTAAATGTCCTAAGTTCTGTACATTTTAGCTAATACTGCCTGGCTCCATTGGCAAAAAGATACCAAAAAAACCCAAAAACCTATATAATTTCTAAAGCTCTAAAGAATGTTCTAAAATTGTTAAATGAACAAAATACACTGAGGTGTGACAGTAGGAAGGTATTTTAACAGTACTTTTGGATGACATGCCTAATGCACTCTTCTTAAAATCATGGCAATGTACTACCATCCCTCCTATCAAGTACTTTATAATATGCACAGACACACATACACTGTATTGTGCAGAACAGAATGTCCAAAGCAAAATTCAACCTCTTTGAAATTCGCTGTTTTCACATTTTTTATTAGAAAACCACAATAAGAAGTCCAACATTTGGGGGGAGGGGAGGAAATGTTTTATTTTTCAGATTTTCACTTGAAAATTGAAAATGCCCAGTTTTCTTTCAAAAATAGCCCTCTTTCAGGAGAGGATACACATGAACAAACTTTAGAATAAACACTGTCCTAAGTTGTGTTTTCTCTTTTTCTCTGTTTTCCACATTCTTTCCCACTAGGATTATTGGGCTGGCTGTGAAAGGTGAAGTTACCTGATGTTTAAACACCCCAGATCAAGTCCAAATTGAAATTAGACCTTTTGGAGTTGCTACCATTGTAAGCACTCCTGACTGAGAGAAGGGATGGCTAGATTTAAAGCAAGTTGAAATGCAAAGAATTACAAGGTAATTTGTCAGGGCATTTTCTGGAAAAAAAATAGATCCAAGCAAAGCTTTTCTGAGCAGTCTTGCATATCCAATCAACAGGAAATCAAGGAAAGAAACACTTATCAGTGGAGGGTAATGGTGTTTGGCCTATGAATTGTCCCCAAGAGTTTTTACTATGGTTATGAGACCAGTTATTCACAGTCTAAGGGCCACAGAAGTCAAAATGCTTACTTACTTCACAATATTTTAATTGTAACCTCTGTTACAGGTGAACTGCTAAGACTGCTTATCTCAGACATAGGTCTTTTGGTAAGGGCCTTCGAACTTCTTGTAAATATAGATAAAAAATGATGTACTCCTTCTCCAAATTTAGGTCAACTGGGCCTCTCAGTGAACAGTAGGGGTAAAATTCGGCTCAACTGAAGCCAATGGCAAAACTACCAGGGCATTATTTTCAAACATCCCCTCATTCATAGGGAAAGCCATAACAAATGTCTATCAGAAAGTGCTGCTCACTCTGTCGATATCCAGAGGTGTTTGGTAAGTTCTGTGTATGTCTCTGATAGCTGTGCTCTCCACCTCGTCTCAGTCCTCTCCTAGCCTTACCTGTACCAAGGGGAGAGAGAGAGATGAGATAGTGAAGGAAGGGACATACATGTTGCCCTTGACCCTTCCCCACAGGCTGTCCAGATCATACTGTCAGGCAAGAGTATGGGGAGTGCAGTCTATAGGGCTAGCCTGTTTGCTTGCCAATATATCTTTTCTTATGGATTTCTTATGGGTTTGATTATTTGCTTAATTATAATAAGTTTATATTAGAGTAATTTTGATTGTAATGCAAGGGACCTATAGGCCACATCCTGTATGCTGAGCTAAGGCAAAGTTAGCATACATATGTTAGGGACCTTTCACCCAGATAGCAAAGTTGGCGTGCATAGGTTCGGGACCACCCGTAATAGGTGGTGATGAGCTAACGCATAAGTCCCAATATGGTTGTGATCTTTAACACAGGTAGATAAAGGATGTGTTGAAACAGGGTGGTATAGGGGGCTACGTAAGTTCATACCCTCTTTAAACTTAATAGCTACATCACAAGGAAAAAACTGAAATCGCTGGTTAGGACAGAAATAACATGTGAGAATGAGCCAATGTCATTAATATGTATGTATATGTCATCAGTATGTACAAATATACCAGCCTATGGAGTAAGTGTACCCTAACATTTTGTGGGTGAGGAAATTACATTTGGACATAGGAGGGCTCAAGTACTCAAGCTCTATAAGAGGGGATAGAGACTAAAACTTCTATTTGTTCTCTAAGGTGCTTAATTCATTTTAGATACTGTATAAATAAATAACTCTACAGCTGATGATTTTTTGATTGCACATATCCTAATAGAGAATCCTTGCAAATTGCACAGTCAAACCCAAATTTCCTTTCAGGAGTTCAAACACTCATCATTGATTGTTTTCCAAGTAAAGCAACAGAATGCAAGTCTACAGCCAACATCTAAATATGTGGCAGTGTTTTGGGCTCAGGTTACTGTTTCTCTTAGGTATCCAGAATCATGGAATTTGGGGTGCTTGTCAGAGCTAATTAGCTAAAACATTGCAGTTCCAATATGGGACACTAATATTTTGCCAAAATACTTGGGCCAAGATATTCATAAATATGTGGCTAAAGTTGGGCATTTAGGTTGAGATTTTTAAAAGCATCTAGATGATTTAGGAACACACATCCCACTGATTTTTAATGTTTTTGATAATATCAAACTAGATGCCTAAAAAGTAGCCTGATTTTCAGCTGTCAGCATTCCCCATTGATTTCAAGGACCGAGTCTACAGATATAGAATCATAGAATCCTATATAACCATAGAATCATATAAAAGTTTCCATAGAGCCCTCCTTTGTTTTTAGTAGGCAGTTAGACACACTGCAATATAGTCAGAATGTGGATTAAATCTCATGTGAAAAATTCATATTTTGACATACTTATATTTAGATCATAATCAGTTAGAGGGACAAGAGTATCTGCAGCAGACAGAAATGGACATGGAGGTATCATGGTACAGAGCACATCCCACAGATCTAGAAAATAGAACCTTCATAAAAGATTAGTGACTAGATATGACCAGTACAACTTGGCAGCTACAGGTATGGGGTACTAGACTGATACTCGCCATAAGTTAATAAGCAATGTGACATCATTACTTGAGATGTGAAATCAGATGATTTTTTATTTTCAGAACGGGGGGGATAGTGACACGTTCAACCTGAACACTGAGCCAGATTCTCAGCTGGTGTAAACTGATGGTGTTTAATTTAAGTAAATAAAGTTCATTGAGTCCCACCAGCTGATTCCATAATTTTTAAGGAAACACACATATATAGGTTTCCCACCCTTTATTTACAGATATTTAATCTTGTTTTGGTTATGAAGATCGGTGTACACCTTTTCTTCCCAATAGGAGAAGAACAACCTAAAAGAACTCAGCCCTAAGTCACAAACTGAAAGAGGATAAAGGTCCCGCTTAACATCCCAGAGCCATTCAGTAGTCTTCTTTGTGAAACTCTGTCTCAGAATTTTTGGTACATGGTCTCCTTGTCCCTGGAAGTCCCAAGTTTATGGGAAATATGTATATATTCTGGAATATTTTTTGTCTGTGTCTGTCTGATTTCAGAGTTTATATTTAGATTCTTGTTGGCTCTTGTTAAATTTCAGGGAAACTGCACCTGTGTTCCCCCTTCTATGGTCCACCAACAGCACCCACTGTAGGCACCTGGCTCCTCAGCTGTCACCTCTCTTGGGTAGACACCTACATGGCTGTCGTTCCTGATTGGGGATTTTCCAGGCTGCACAGCTCCCAGCCTACACTGTGAGATTCCCAGTTAAACAGGCTTTCACTTTAAAGGCTCTGAACAATGTAATTGCCAGACATTATGAGTTCCCACACAGCTCTTTATAAGCAAGCATAATTATTCTTAACATGAAATTTCAGCAGAGAAAACATATTAAAAACAATAAAAGAAAATGCATTCCTCATACTAATATACTTACTAGAGATCATCCCCCAAATCCAACAAGGACTCTGGCAGGAGTCAGTCCTTCAAATCCTGCAAGGTGTATTTATAGGTTCATAACAACCTTAGTAGAAACAGCACACCTATGAATAGTTCAGTCTTTCCTTTATGCAGCTAGAACCTTTGATCTTGGCTTTATATAACAGATGATCAGCAGACAAAGGCCCTCTCCTCAGGGCCTGTCTTCAAAAGGCTCTGTTTTTGCACATCTGCAGGTGAGGCATTTGCATTCACTGCTTCCTAGGTGTTTCCCAGGAAATCCACTTCACACATACAGATCTTGTCTACACTACAGATTATTTCGATGAAATTTGCGTCCCTCAAGGTTGTGAATAATCCACACTTCTGAGTGAAGTAAATGATACTGACCAAACACCAGCGTAGACAGCACTATGTCAGTGGGAGAGCTTTTCCCACCAACACAGCTACTGCCTCTCATGGAGGAAGGAGTTACTAAGCTGATGGGAGAGCTCTCTCCCATCAACAAAGGCTATGTCTACACTGCACTTCCATTGGTAAAAAATTGTTGGACAGGTGTATCAAAATCATTGCACTGGTGTGAACAGTGCTTTGTCGGCAGGAGATGATCTAGTGACAAAAAGAAGCAGCCTCACTGAATAAGGTGCACAGTGTAGACCAGTGGTCCCTGGCAGGCCACGAGACAGTTTGCTTACATTGACTGCCTGCAGGCACGGCCGCCCCTGGCCACTGGGAGCTGCAGGTGGCCATGCCTGCGGATGGTCAATGTAAACAAACTGTCTCATGGCCCACCAGCAGATTACCCTGATGGGCCGCATGCAGCCTGTGAGCCGCAGATTGCCCACCACTGGTGTAGACATAACCTTAGAGTGCCTCAATCACAAGTGCTACAGCTGCATGCTGTAAGTCTGTAGTGTAGATGTAGTCCCAAAAGACCATTTTCGTCTGCTACATTGTTCAATATAGTCCTCTGCTCATCCAGGCCTACCATGATGCATAATCTTTGCATTTAATGCAATGGACTCCAAAGACACTTAAACTTAATTCAAAAAGGTTTTTCACGGATATTGCAGGAAATTGCCATATCAGTCACAAATCTACTTAAGATTTGTATCATGTTTCTGTAAGTTCTTTTCCGCCTCTTGGGACTATTAACATTCTTTTTGTTTGTTTTGTTTTGTTTTAAAGACACCTTAATCTTGCTTCTTTACAACCAATTCAAAATCAGTTAGTCTCAGAAGGTTAGCCCTCCTTTTATGGGGTGAGGAGCGGGGGTGCATGAGTTGTTGTGAATGAGGGAAACAGAGTGTTTCCCTCAGACCAGGATTTAAAATGGCAGACCATACTTATAAAAGAAAGTGTCATTATTCCCCTCAAATAAACAAATTACCTGTTCTCAAAATCAAAGGTAATCTGTTTATACATAGCTAGCTTCCTGAGAGCACTGAGAGAACTGTATGTTTATTTTAATTATTTCCTTTAAGAAAAAAATAGCTTTTGGAAAGTCAATCCTACAGAGCTAATACCTTGTTCACATTCTTATTTTACAGGAATTGGAGGTGACCAAATTTCCCCGTTGATTAAACTGGGTACTGAAATGCTGCTATTTCTCTAACTAGCAAGTTGCCCTTCCTCTTGTGCCAATCATACATGGGGGTGGGTTTTTAGTAAACAGTGAGTTGCAGTGCCATTGATCCAAATACTTGCTATGACATATGCCTGTTTCTGGGCCGCTTGCTAGTCAGCTCCTGCTGGCATGAAAAGAAGTGGAAAGGAAACTCTTCAGATAAGCATGGGAAATCTTTAATGCACGCTTTCCCACAAAAAGAGATGCATATTCTCTTTTTACATCAGAGGATTTACCAAGAATTCTGGACGTGAAATGTAAGTGACATGTATATCAGGGTACAGGTACATAAAATCATGAGTGATGTGGAGAAAGTGGATAAGGAAAAGTTATTTACTTATTCCCATAATACAAGAACTAGGGGTCATCAAATGAAATTAATAGGCAGCAGGTTTAAAACAAATAAAAGAAAGTTCTTTTTCACGCAGCGCACAGTCAACTTGTGGAACTCCTTACCTGAGGAGGTTGTGAAGGCTAGGACTATAACAGAGTTTAAAAAAGAACTGGATAAATTCATGGTGGTTAAGTCCATTAATGGCTATTAGCCAGAACGGGTAAGGAATGGTGTCCCTAGCCTCTGTCTGTCAGAGGGTGGAGATGGATGGCAGGAGAGAGATCACTTGATCATTGCCTGTTAGGTTCACTCCCTCTGGGGCACCTGGCATTGGCCACTGTCAGTAGACAGGATACTGGGCTAGATGGATCTTTGGTCTGACCCAGTACGGCCTTTCTTATGTTCTTATGTACAGGTGGCCTTTCATATCAACCTATTAGCATAGGAAAATATTTCCATTGGAATACATCACTTTATATTATAAAAAAGCCCTGTGCATTGATTTCATAAAAACTAACAGAAGGCTTTTGGCAAATACACATCTATAACCAGATACCTCATCAATTCAGAACATAATATGAGAAGAGATTAAAGAAAATGTCAGTCAGGAATGGCACTCGGGCAGTCAAAACTGCACTTGCACATAAATACCTAGATGCTGCTGCTTCTGTTGGGAGGACAGATTCTAGGACTTGGCATCTGTGTCTCCCCCTGTCAAGAGTCTAGTGTACAGTCACAGTTGTCAAAAACATGGCTGTGGAAAGTTAAAGCAAGAGAAAGACAACAAGATAATTGGATGGTGACATTCAAATTGTAACGATATCCCCACTTGCAATTGTTCTCTAATCAGTTGTTATAAAAATGAAATAAATATTTTGTGCACATGTAAGGGATTAAATTGTAAAGGTATTTTGATAATAGATGTTTATTAGCACTGGAGAACCAAACAAATTTCATGTTGTTTATGAGGCTTGTAACAAATTACAAAAGGGGACTTGGTGCACATACCACTGAGTCATGTTTATGTTCAAGACAGTAGGGTGCTGTGATGGGATGAGGTGCTAGGGTGCTGCATAGGATTTCAGAGAGCTTCTTCTAACTCATCCTGGCAGAAAGATCAGGTGGATCTGATTTACTCCAGCTCAGGGGGAAAAAAGGTCTTTCCAAGACCTAGTGAACTAGGGACCAATAGGTCCAGTACAGACAAACATAGAAACAGTGGAGCTCAGGAAGAAACTCAGGCTAAGATTTGTTGTTTAAGATAACAACAGAGGAAAGAGTCAGAAAGGAGGCATTTTTGGACAATAGCCAATATGTGTGTGCTGTGTTGCAAGCAAGGTAGGAAAGCTACCAATTTACATGTGACGTGTATATTAAAACAGAAGCTTTGTTACTATTGTAATAATAAGTCTTACAGAAAAGTCCTATAGAACTTCATAGCAGGGAACCCTATAGGTATAGGAATTGTATATGATTCCATCAAAATTACTCCATAATCCTATAAAATTACCTAGAGATGAAACCAATACGCTTCTATAGAAACTTCATAGGGTTTGAAATAAATTACTTTATAAACCTGCAGGACTTAATCTTTCAGTCAATGGTTAAACTTCCATTGCAAATACAGGATTAGACACATAGAATTTAATAGAAAATGATATTTTATAGTTTTGTTTATTTCTTATTTTTAGCCCTCCTACAGAATTATTTAGTAAGGGATATCATATTATATTGCATTGTATAAGATTGTCCAAAAAATCACCTATAGAAAGGTGATTATTTTTATTAAATTCTAGAACTTCTCCATAAGGAGTACTGGTTGCTGATAATTCATCCGAGGTATCTGCTTTCGCATCCATTTTTCACGCACAAAACCCACTATTTGCATTTGCAAATGAGCAATCCATATGTTGGGGGGTTATCGGTCACCCTAATGATATCTGTGTACTTAAATTCCCCTGATAGCAGGATCCTGTGGCTTAGACCTCTAAATTCTCCATCTCCTGTAGTCCTGGGGATCTAAATCAGATGATTACCGTGGCTTTTCTTTTGTTCAGTGGTCACACTCTAACCCAAAGTAGTTTGAGTCTCCCCTTTTCATTTTCAAATAGTACCTCATGGGTTTTGTTAACATTTTTTTCTGTATAGTCCCACTTTCATTTCTCTTTCTCTCCTTCACTGTTTACATTCCTGTGTGAGAATCATCTAGCAAAATGTTAGTGATTATGCCCAGACAAGAGTGTTTTTAGACAAGAGTGTTTTGCATTATATTGTTTTAGTATTGTACTGAAGTATGCATGAGTAGCACTGAGTGACTGTTATCCCCTCCCCTGTTCCATCACAAAAATTGAGATGTGTATCTCATAAGACTATTCCAGTGAGAGATGTTTTAAATAAATATTCTTCCTCACTTACAATCACTTATCTTGTTTGTTTCCCCTACTCCTGGCAAATATGTAAAAATGCTTATGCACGGCAATACTCCCTTTTTATTCACATATTTTCACATATGGGATCTCTGATTTCCAGCTTATTCATGTTGGAGGTGTGCGCACGATTTTTTGAGGTAAAAAAACTCATTACAAATCTCTGGGAGGGAGCAAAAGGGGAGGAAACCTCTGCAAGTTTCTCTGCACAGAGATTTCCCCTTGGTTGTTATGGGAGAGGTTTTCCACAGGACCTCCCCAAAAACCCAGTGGATGGCTCCCCCTGCAGAACCTCAGGGTTCAGATGAGGCCAATGCTAGTGGTATCCCTGGTGCACTTACCTATCCTGCTCCCTGGCAACATGGCTCCCACAACCAGTGTCTGCCTTAGGAACTCCTTTAAAGGAGAACTCCGGGGGGTGTCACAGAAAGACTTGAGTTGTCTCATCTATGTGCCTTGAGGACTGTGGGCTTTTTAGGGTAGGTTGTGCTTTCTCTCTTCAGTTTGCCTCCCCCCTGGAATCTTGAACTCAGGGAGCACGCTGTGCAATCTCTGTGGCAGCATGGCCTTCCAAAGAGGAAGAAGCATGCGCGTGGAGGGTATTCTCTGTACCCCATTTTGGGGTAATGGGTTGGTTCATTGTTTTAAAGTAATTGATATGTATAAAATTTGTACTAAAACATGTTTCTATAATAATTATTTCTTTCATAATTTTTAAACAATAATCTCACAGATGGAATTTGAGGTTTTGGTTCTATCTGGATAGGTACTTATTTGGCCCGCATTACCATATCATCTGAATGCCTCAGAGTCATTAATAGATTTTATCCTCACAGCACCCCTGTTAGAGAGGGATGTGTAATTATCTCACTTTTACATGCAAAACTGAGGCACAGGGTAGATTAAAAGACTTGCCAACGTCACACAGGCAGTCTGTGGCAAACCCATGAATCAAATTCAGATCTCCTGAGTCCTGGGTCCTAAGCCTTCAGTATAAGACAATACTTCCATGACTATTGTTTTAACCTGTAAAGCTTTAAATGGACCAGATTATCTGAGCAACCACCTCTTTGCCTATGACAACTGAGATCAGCCGAAGCACTCCTGCTGGAATTCCTGTGATAGGGTGTTCTCCCCACACCAGCACTGAGGAGGATAGGGTGGGCAGGTGGGCCAGTTTACTGCCTAGGCTGCACCTGGAAGAAAAGCCAGGGAGCAATGAGGACTAATTAAAGGATGAAGCTCACCTGGAACAGGTGGGGCTTGCATTAAGCCAGGTAGCAGAGGGCAGAAAGGGGCTAATGGGAGAAATTCTGCAATCTCTCTGAAGCTAGGGAAAGAACCGAGATTGGCCTGGAGGGAAGGGCATACCCAGATGAAGGTGGAGAAGGAGCCTGATAGAGGCAACGTAGGAAGCTGTCCAGAGAAACAGCAGCAAGGTGTGGGAATGTGCAGACTTTACCTACTGGGTCCCTAGGCTGGAACCTAGAGAAGAGAGCAGGCTTGGGTATCCCTGTGTAAGAGCATCATTGAGGGGCAATGAATTGAGGACTTCCTGGGATGGTTGGTACAGAGAGACTTTGATGCACAATCCCACCGCCCAGCCCCTTCACGCTAGGGAAAACTACAGCGACTTGGCCAGAGGGCCAAGACACAAAGAGGAAGCCATCGAGTCCTGAGAGACAGAACGATGGACTGAGCAACCAAAGAAGGAGTGTCAGACTAGCAGAGCTAATCCCCAGCTGTGGCCACAAGGAGGTACCCTAGTGGTGAGTAGAGCAACTTGAGACAATTACCTCAGCTCAAAAATCAGAGAGAGCTGCTGGCAGGGCATTTTTTGTGAGCAGTCCTTGGCTTTAGAATTCACTTTTGATCCTGGGTCTGACGCAACTCAAATTTGTTAACTGTGCGAACACACTGCAAATTACATCAATTTTCCCTCTTTTCAAAGGTTATTAAGGAAGGGCTGGACAGAGATAGTTATATTTAATAGGCAGTCTGTTGACATTATTGTGTGACATTATTGTAAGGGATAAGTGACTAGAGCACAGGCAGGGCATCTATAATTACAATATAGAAATCTAAAGAAGTAAATTTAAATGTCTAAAAGTTGGGGTTTTTTTTGTTAAAAAAGTTAAAATATGGTATTTTTAAAGTGAGTATTTGGATTCTGTCTGAGTGTAAGTCCAGAAAGTTGTTTTTGAGTATTATGCAGTAGTTCCACTGGTAGTAAATACTCTTATCTATTGTCTAAAAACAGGAGTGTTTATGGAAATACTGTCTACATTTACTTACCCTTGACATAATTAGGCTTTCATAATAAGAAATTAGATATGGAAGAGAGTTCTTAGTTCACTTGGTCTGCCCATCTGCCAGTTCAGGATTGTTCCCTACATTATTTGAGTCTAGTTTATATAGATTCTTATGCTGTGCTCATCACTAATATTCTCCAGTGCTTCTCTAGGCTGTATTATAGTACTGAAGTTATTGGGTTTCTGCTTCTCTCAGAAGACTGTTTGCCAGTCCAGGTGATTTCACTATTAGGAAATTTTCCCAGCTCTATGCTATGGACTCACTTTGTCACCTTGAGAAAGCTATTTCACCTCTCTATTCCTAATAGAGCTGTCCAGAGAACAATTCCATTTCACAACAATTTTAGAGGTTTTGAAATTTTATTTTCATTCCAGTGCAGAATGAAAACAAGACCTTTCAAACATTTTCGGAAAGGAAATTGTGTCAAAAAGGAAAGGTCATGTATGGGATTTAGGTCTCTCTCTGGAGAATGCACCTTTAAGCAGGGTGGTATTTGGCTGGCTGGCCGAATGAGGGGAACTGTGCTTTATGGCTTGGGGGAGACGAAAACTGCTGCAAAAGGGGCAGCGTGGTCACTGACTCATCCTCTGGGAATGAGGGGTTTAAAAGGGGCAGCCCTGTGCCTTAACCCTCCCCTTTTGCACGTAGCAAGCTGAGGCGGCACCCATCCTCCCTCCCCTTTGGTTGGTAAAATACCAGGTTTGGTCTAGACCTGCTGTGAGCATTATGCTAGCTGCTCCTTTGTTGAGGGGAACTGGGAAGAATGTATTCCCTTGCCACTATATTAGCCTAGGTGGTGGCACAACAGGTTTCAGGAAGGCTCTATTCTTGCATGGCATGAAGGGTGGTAGGCTATATGTCGCAAGTCATTTATTTTTAAGTGTAGGGTGGATGTCCAGTGCAGGTACTCCATAGAAAAGGTATATAGTGGCAGGATAAATGGCTTGGAAAAGGACTTAAAAAGAGTTGTTTGGTAAAGATGCAAACAGAGGCAGGTTGGGGACTCCTATGATTGGTATGGCAGGGAGCTAAAGCCCATTATTATAGCTCCCTTCACCCTCCTACCAGGGGGGGTTGATGGTAAGATCCTGGATTTGTTGGAGGGACCTTGGTGGAGAAAGAGTGGGAGCTGGTAAAAGCCCCCCCAGGTAATTATGGAATAAACATGGGGTTAACTGCACTGTACATTTTTATCTGCCGGATAGTCCCAGACGTTTAATAATAAAGTTGCGGCCTGATTAAACCCATGTCAAATGTCTCCTGTCCTCCTTTCAGTATAGCCAGACAATCCATTCTGGACCTCAGGAATCTTCATGTCCAGAACTTCTCTGAAATTAATACTTCTCCAAGAAATGTTTTGATTTTGATTTGATTTTTTGACAAAAAGCATTTAATTAAAAATGTTGTGACCAATTCTAATTCCTCCATTCCCCTTTTGTAAAAGGTAGCTAAAAATACTCTACTGTGTAAGGAACTTTGGGATTATTGGATGAATAATGCTATATAAGTATAAAAAATTATTTATCACAGTAAGTTTCAATAAGCCTTTCTCTAAATTCAAACCTCATGATTACCTAAACGAACACAGGAGGTCACATTAGGATTCTTTTCATCTTTAGACTTTCAGAACAAATACAGCATATTTCTCCTTGAAGCTATGGACTTTATTATGGGTAAGTTTCATAATAGCATACATTTGTATGGCAATATATTAAAGACAGGTCCCTTACCTAAAGAGCACAGCCACATCTTCCAATGTGGCCAGTGATATGGATGACTCAGATTTCAGGTGCTCAGTTTGAGATACTTTGGGCTTGATTCTTAAATGAGCTGAGCAGTTGCAGATCCCATACGCTACATGTGGATTTTTAGCTGCTCATTATTTTGGAAAAATGAGGCCATGGGGGTGTCAAAATGTATATTCAAAAATGGAGAGACCCACATCAGTGGCCACTTCAGAATGTTTTGTCTATACTGCCTCCTGTATGCAAAAAGATCTAGAGAATTTATGTATTTAACTGTACATTATTATCTTTTAAATGCATAGGATATACAGAACTAAGGTATTGGAGAGGTCCATCCCTTTCTCAAATACAAATTTAAAAAGAATAAAGTAAAACGAATACCATGTTGAATTTAGACCTAAATAGTCATCTAGATACTTTCAACTGTTCAATCACTCTGGAAACAACAAACCATTGAATGCCCTTGCATAAGCACATCTTCTCACTCCATTGAACTGTCTTTTCATTTGATCTACCACTTATCTCACATGGTAACTGCTTCTTTTTAACCATTATTTTTAAAAGGTTTTCTTTAAAACATGCATAACATAATAGTGCTAATGGAACCCTCAGTATTTTATTTGAAATCCTGACTTATTTGCATTTTGCCTTTTGATTTATCCAGCCCACAGTTGGATTATTGCCTTGTAAAACAGCATGATAAAACCATCATTGCTTCATTAGAGATGCACAAGGATACTAATATGCACATCATTTTATATGCATGTATTGTGCATAAAAAGTTCATGCTAGCTACAGGTGGATTGGATTGGCTATAGAAGTTTTGTTTTGCCTTAATTTGGTTAATAATGTGTTTTAATACATTTTAATGGGAGACTGACTTTTTATTTCAAATTGCCATTTGCACTAACAACATGATGCATGATACCTGATTATGTTAACATTTCAACCACAGAATGCAAAGTGACATACTGACATTAACTGGATCTGACACAACATCCTGATCAGTCAAGCCCAAGAAATTTAAAAAATGTAATTTATTTAAAAACTCAATGCAATCATGTCCTCCCTCTGCTCACTTTCTTGTTTAGAGCCCAGTACCAGAGTTTCCCAAAGAAATGTTGGCATCTCTCTCCATTGGGAATGTCTTCAATACCAGTATAACCTTTGGAATTGGAAAAAAAGATATAGAGCATGAGAAATGTTTGATGTTTTTGGGCTAACACCTGATCCTTTCTGTTTTAAGCATCCCTGTGGTGCTCAGCAGAGAGGGGGGAACTTTATTATAGTTGTGCAGAATGTAAATTCCTAGCCTATAAAAATGTCATTGATGCTTACTAATAGAGATGAGCCCAAGCCCAAGGCACAGAATTAAAAATCAGGAGCAGCCATTTCTATATCTTATGCTCCTCACAGCAGCCCCACCACCACTCACTGCCACAAGCCTCATAGAAGTGAGAAAAGCAGGGAATAGTGCAGCCCAACACTGCACGTGGGCCTATGTGGCTCCCACAGCTTTGGCATTGAAGATGCACAAACTCTAGTGCCAGTGCTGAGATGAATTTGCCCTCCAGCCTGAATTAACCCAGGTGTGTATAGATATTGTCAGTTCTATAGTATCATCATTATTATTTAATATGTTAATTGCAGTAGCACTGTGAGGCCCTGGTCAAGTCGTGGGCTCATTGTGCTAGATTCTGTACACATATATATGAAAACACAATCCTTGCCTCAAAGTGTTTAAAATCCAAGGCCCTCATCTTGCGAATACGGGTGCATGTGAGTAATTTTATGCACGTGAGTAGTCCCATCGATATAAAGCTGCATGTGTTTGAAAGACCTGGGCCTGAGAATAGTATGTTAGAACAATGCCTGTTCCCTAGCTCCCTGCTGGGCAGCACATTTACAGCACCCTAGGAGTGACTTTAAGGAGATTATTTCACCATAACACTGAAATACCAGGCTTCTGTTGTCTTAGGCCAAATTCTTAATGCTATTTTAATATGGTTTTGTTTTTAATCACTAGAGGCATTACAGTTGATCATATTTATGATTACTTGGAGGCTTTTAAGTATGCAGATTATTTAGCTGGCACATATGTGCACTAATGAAATTTTACTAAATATAGAGAAAATTGTTATGCAGAACATTTTTCTCAATATTTTTGGTATGCACATCCATACTGGGACTTTATGTATCCTATTAATTATGTTATATTAATTATACTATAGCGAATTTGTTTTCTATAAAGAAACAATTTTAAAGAGACATTTTCCTGTAATAGTTAATCAGACAAACACAAAGATGTTTGTGTTACAAATTGCATTGCTTTACCTTTTTAAATTATAGATTTCCCACATATTTGTATAAGGCCCCTCCAATTTAGTCACTTGTGACTTTTACAGTGGATTTGTATTCAGTGGCACTAATTAATATGAAACAATTGGAACCAGTTCAGGCTTTATAAACTCACTTAAAACAGAGTTGTAAGGTGACCATACAATTCAAGTGACCATCTCAACTTAATTGGGCCTTGAAAAGACAGTTTAAACCAGTTATTAGTTGTATTGTTGAATATTTATAAAAGGAATGATGGAGGCTTTTTAACTTACCTATTTTCTCACTGAATCAGAATAAGGAATGTGGGATACAAAATAGATTTTTAATATTTATGAGCTAAATCTTGCTTTTACAGACTTTAAAGAGACATAAGCAGGGGACCATGAAAGGAAGAAGGATGAAAGATTTTTATTTAACTTTCCCTATCTGAAAGCAGGCCAAAATGACTGATTAATAATAGAATGTAAGTGACAGAATACAATAGTTGGAATTCTGATTAGACATGATTTAATATGCAATACATATTTGTTGAATACATTATTCCTTTTTTTTTTTTTTTTTTTTCCCAATTATTCACTTACTAAATTATGTGACTAACAGTTTTTGACCAGCTATATAGCTGGAAGTCTGTTGCAGCCTCTGTGATGCTCCCCAAGAGTACACAGGTTGTGAGGCACCTCACCACTACCTGCTGTTAGAGTGAAGGAGACTTGCATGTGCCATTTATGGCTCAGCTTCCTAAAACCTCCAGCCTCTGGCACCATAAGCACTACCTTCCAGGCCTCTGGAGGCCTCACTCTCTCTGTACAAGTAGTGACAGATACACATCAATCTTTGACAACTCTGAGCATCCCTGTGTGTCCAGCCCCTTATCCACTGAACACTCACAGAATTACCAGGCCTGCTATTCCCAAAGAAGTGGTACACAGCAGCTTGTAAGGTTCAATTCAAGACCAGCACTTTACTTAACACCACAGCACTGAGATAAACTTATTCTTGTTTTCACTCTAAATATATTATCAAAGACTAGAGATTCAGGGGATAGTGAATAAGGCTACTGGAAACAAATGGTTACATGTAAAACAAAATAACATGCTTCGTAGAGACTAAACTTAACTAACAGGTTGACTCCCTGTTTTAAGAAGTTTATCTCATCCAAAATTCTCTTAAGTGTTTTTAACCAAAGCTGGCTGAGATCCCACTTTCCATTAATGCAAACATGCTGTCCATGTACTTGCAATGTGCCAGAGTGTTGCCTTTGACTTCTCGATATACCCCTAACGTTCATTGTTCATAGATGGGATAACCTCCTGTGGCTCGGTGGCTGTTTGTTTTTTGTGGATTTTTTTTTTGTCCTGTGCTCCTTTTCTGTTGGCTTAACATCTATTCATTAACATTTGACTTCATATGTAAATGGGCCTCCACTATCTTAGCTTACAATACATATTTTTTTACTTTCCTGTCTGGAGGAATTGGTCCAAGGCATGCCACCTTTTGGTGACCTGATTTTAATCTATGTATTTAAGAAAATAATTTTCTGTACAGATACATAACTCCCTATATAGCATCTATATATACATTTCACAATGATGTTGATGACCAATTCTGACACAGGCTTTCAGTTGAGACCTCGCATGATAGTCTTTGGTGAACCAGAATGTTCATACAAGAATCAGGAGACCCCTCTGCATCCTCTTACCAGTTGGCATTAAGAGCTTGTTGGGTCACATATTGTGCCCTTGCTTCCAACTCTGCCCCCATCACTCCTCTTTTGTACCCCTTTCAGCCGCTGACTCCACCAAGGACTCTTTATTATTGTTGTTGATAACCACCGCTTCTCTCGCCCCACTGCACACCATCATTCTGGTTAGCCTCTGAGTTTGAAAGAGGTCATTATTTTTAGGTCCAAACTTAACTACATTGCACACAGATTTGCAGTCTCCTCAGTTTTGTTGTTGAGTGGTTTACTTCAGAAACCAAGAATCACAACGCAGCAGCGAAAAGAGTCATTAACACCGAATGAATGAATCCCACAGCATTTTAAATTTCATGTGAGTAATTTTTTATATTTCAAATTTTTGGTCTCTCACACATGTTTTGTCCCACATATGGGCTTTGGCAATGTGAGAGATATGTGGCTGGGCAACAGCAGGAAGTATATAGAGGAGAGACATTGGCTTCCCTCAGCAGCCTTAGTGACCAAGAGGAGTCATTGCAGAATAAGCCTTTCCAGTCCCTACAGTGATGCAGGATGCACAAGGTTCCAGAAATGTAGCAACGTGCATGGAACTTAAAAAGAGGAACACAGGATACAGGAGAGAACAGTTTGCAGGAACCACCAGGAACTTAGTTTGTATGCATTAGCTGCAGGAAAAACACGTCTGTAAATAGTTCTATTAATAAAGAGCCCGTTCTCTTTTAGAGCACGGACTCCACTCATGTTTCATGTATGGCATGCTAGGTAAGAACAAGTAGGGTTGTGGACATGTGTGACGGGATGGAAGTCAGCAAACATGTGAATGGCAAATACAATGTGTGACACCAGGCATCTCTGAGAATGCCTACTGCCTTTCTGAGAGAGATAGAAGGGAGCAGGAGTTAGGGAAAGATCACATACCCACTTGCTTGCTTGAAATTTTGCACATGAGGGATGGAAGACAATGAAGCACCATTAGTACTACTCAACACTTCCAAGACCCACCCCCTTTCACCTGGTTTCAGAGATTGGTCTTCAGGCCAACCGGAAATGTCACTCTATTTTTAGCCTTGTAACACAAGCCCAAATCAGTTGATGGGAGCTCTGAGACGTGCTGCTATGGGGTGTGTGTGTGGAGTTGTGTTTTTTTTGCAGTGTAGACATACCTGAGGGGGAGGGGTTGCAAGTACTTTTCCGGATAGGATTAAAATTCAAAATGATCTGGACAAACTGGAGAGATAGTCTGAAGTAAATAGGATGAAATTCAATAAGGACTGCCTCGGAAAGAGTGCTGCAGAAATGGATCTGGGAGTCACAGTGGATCACAAGCTAAACAGTGTGACACTGTTGCCAAAAAAGCAAACAACATTCTGGGCTGCATTAGCAACTGTGTTGTAAGCAAGAAACGAGAAGTAATTCTTCTGTTCTACTCCACGCAGACTAGGCCTCAATTGGAGAATTGTGTCCAGTTCTGGGTACCACATTTCAGGAAGGATGTGGACAAATTGGAGAAAGTCCAGAGAAGAGAAACACAAATGATCAACTCTAGAAAATTTGACCTATGAGAGAAGATTGAAAAAATTTAGTTTGTTTAGGCTGGAGAAGAGAAGACTGAAAGGGGACATAAGTTTTCAAGTACATAAAAGGTTATTACAAGGAGGAGGAAGAAAAATTGTTCTCCTTAATCTCTGAGGATAGGACCTTAACTGTCAGGGTAGTTAAGCACTGAAATAAATTACCCAGGAAAGTTGTGGAATCTCCATGATTTAAGATTTTTAAGAGCAGTTTGGTCAAACACCTGTCAGGGATAGTCTAGATAATACTTATTCCTGCCATGAATGCAGGGTACTGGACTAGATGACCTCTCGAGGTCCTTTCCAGTCCTACAATTCTATGATTCTGTGGCTTAGAACACAAAGTCCAATTTTCAATAGTGACTTAGGTGATTCAAAAATGTTACTTTTCAAAATGTTACAGTGGGTACTGGTTTTATAATATCTTTAATAAACTTGTGTTTGTGTGTGTATGCGCTCATGTGTACACACAGATACACACACAGCTAGCACTGTAGAGGGGTCCTGGTAGAGAAGCCTACTTAATGGGAGTCAAAACTGGTATTTTGAGGATTGCTGTTTCCATCCCTCTCTTAGGAAGTAACATTTTACAGCACACTTTAAAAAAAAATTGCAAAGTCCATCAGCAATTTGAATGCAGAAATGCAGTAGAAGCTCCAGCATTCAGATATCTTTAATCATTTTATAACAATTCCATGTAAAATTGGACTCTCCAGAATGGTTTAAGAACTAGTCTGCATACAAACACCTGATCCTTTTTTTCCGGTATTGTTGTATTTAGTATGTATGAGTAATAATACTAACATCCACATTTATATTAGCAAGGGTAAAAAGTAATAGTGAACAAAGAATTCCAGGGAAGAGTGGATCATTGTATAGAATAGACAATTATAGGAACTCTAAAAAGAACAGGATAGCATTACAATATTTTGGTTTGCTTTTTTTTTTAGCCATTTCTGCGTACTGAGCAGAGGTTTTCTTTGAGCTGTCTACAGTCATACACCAGTCTCGTACCTGAGTGGTTACAATTAATTAAGAACCCAGCCATGTATCTTTCCAGTGCCCATAACCGTGCATTTGTTACCTTGGAATTCCATTGGCTATCATGAGGATTAGTCACATAACTTTCAATCCCTGTGAAGTTCCTTACAGGCTTGTAGTTCACCCCCAGGGCCGGCTCCAGCATTTCTGCCGCCCCAAGCAAAACAAAAAAAAAAGCCGCGATCGGCGGCGGCAGTTCAGCAGCAGGTCCTTCGCTCCTAGTGGAAGTGAGAGACCTGCCACCCCCGAATTGCTGCAGGTGCCGCCCCTCTCCCTTGACCACCCCAAGCACCTGCTTGTTAAGCTGGTGCCTGGAGCTGGCCCTGGTCACCCTGCTCCTGCCCCTGGGCTGAATTAGTCTAGTTTCAGCTTCAAGCCTTGGATTATGTTGTACCTTTCTCTGCTACATTAAAGAGCTTATTATTAAATATTTGTTCCCCGGGTAGGTATAAGTAGACTGTAAACACCTCTTAACCTTCTATTTCTTAAACCAAAGGAGTTCTATCTATTTAGCTTATCGCTATAAGGCATACTTTCTAATCCTTTAATCATTTTCCATGCTCTTCTCTGAAGTCTCTCCAGTTTATTAACATCCTTCCTGAATTGTGGCCACAAGAAATGGACACACGTTTACAACAGTGGTCACACCATTTCCAAATACAGAGATAAAATAATCTCTCTACTCCTACTCAAATTCCACTTATCTTTTTGGCCACAGCATTTCACTGGGATCTCATATTTAGCTGATTATCCACAATGACCGGTCAGTTGAACCTTGTCGTTTGACCACTTGAGACCCCTCCAAACTGTGGATAACTATTATTTGGGCATGTGCTATAACCTATTGCAACAGTTCTCAAACTGTGGGTCGGGACCTCATTTTAATGGGGTAGTCAGGACTGGCTTAGACTTGCTGGAGTCTGAGGCCAAAGCTGAAGCCCCGAGCTCCACTGCCCAGGGCCAAAGCTAAAGCCTGAGGGCTTCAGCCCTGGACAGCAGGGCTCAGGTTACAATCCCCATGCCTGGGGATGAAGTGCTTGGGCTTTGGCACCCCCCTTTACCTGGGGCAGCGGGGCTCAGGCTTCAGTCCCCCCTTCTGGGGTTGTGTAGTAATTTTTGTTGTCAGAAGGGGATCACGGTGCAATGTAGTTTGAGAACCCCTGATCTATTGTGTTTGTATGTGCTTGAGACTAAATAAAGCAGAGACTTTGAGTCAAGGCATTATTGTGAGAGTGCTTGGAGACTAATAAAGTAAAGGCTTTAAGTGAAAGCATTTGACATTGTGTGATTTATGCCAACTATCTAGCAGACGGATGTGCTGCATTTCCATTGATTTATTTCCTGACGCCACCTCTCAGAGAGTAAAGTTACCGAGAACTTTGGGTTTAGGAAACCCCGGGTAACACACTTCATTATTTCCAACTTCCCCCAAATTTTGTGTCCCCAGAAAGCTTTATCAGTAATGATTTGATGTTTTCTTCCATGTCATCGATTAAAATATTAAATAGTGTAGAGCCAAGAACTGATCCCTGTGGGACCACACTAGAAACACAGCTGCTCAATGATTATTCTCCATTTAGAATCACATTTTGAGACCTATCAGTTAGCCAGCTTTTAATCCATTTAATGAGTGCTATGTTAATTTTATATTGTACTAGTTTTTTAATCCAAGTGTTCCGCAGTAACAAGGCAAATGCCTTACATAAGTCTAAATATGTTCCATAAACACTATTACCTTTATCCACCATACTTGTAAACTCATCAAAAAAGATCTCAAGTTAGTTTAACAGGATTTATTTTCCATAAGCCCACAGTGATTTGCATTAATTATATTACTCTCCTTTAATTCTTTATTAACTGAGTCCTATATCAGATGCTCCATTATCTTTCCAGGATCAATGTCAAATTGACAGGCCTATAATTACCTGGGTTTGTTCCATTTACCCTTTTTTAACCATTGGCACAACATTAGTTTCCTTCCAATGTCCTGGAACTTCCTCAGTTTTCCAAAACTTAATGAAAAACAACATTAACAGTGTCACATGAGACATCAGAACTTGGCTATTACAGAGTGCAGGCAGTGTCTGTCCTGAGACTTGGGTCAGTATAGTTTGAAGGGAATGCTGCTTATGTAGAGGGGGAGGAAAGTAAGGAAACAATTTTGTGACAAGTTGATTGTTCAAGTTAAATACAATTTGTCATGTGGCTCTGAAATGTATCACTTGGCTCCATAAATATGAGATATGCATGTTGTGGTGTGTTGGAAGAGAAACTATGTAATAGACTGATATAGCTCAACCAAACACATTTGAAAATTCTATTAAATCATTATCTGAGGTCTTTTATTTATATATTTCTGAAAGCAGACTGTGAAACCTACAGCATATTTCACAATCAACTTTAAATATATTAAAATCCTTTCCTTAAAATTCCCAAAGTAATTGTGTTATACAATCAGCACATAGTATTTGGCAACCCAGCATACATGCTATTAATACAAGTAACAGTTATGAGTCAAACCAGCTCTGGTAATTTTTACTTCAGTCATAGTCACTGGCTAAAAAAGTTTACAAGCAGAGTTACAATAATGACGATGACTGACAAGTGAGTGACTGGATATTTATGCCAAATGTTAAAATACTATTCACACACTAATGCTGAGAGCTGATGCAAATAGAGAAATACTCAGGTGAAAGGCTTTTGCAATTGGTTTGATAAAATAGTCAGTTCTGTAACCAGTATTCTGTTGAGCAAAATAATAACACAAGTTGTCATGGCTTCAGGCATTATCCTTTTCGCTATATTAAGTGTAAATTCAACTGTTTGCTGCTTAGCTATTTTTTTTTACCATACTTCTTTTGAGTCATGGCTATAATTGAGGTTTGATGTGGACAACTACATTTTCATTACTTTTACTTTCTTTCCTTTTGTTAACTTGGTTGTTCTTAATACTTAAAGCTTTTTCTACAGTATAGCTTACCTATCTATAAAGAGAGCCAATTTAGAATGGGATCTAGCTATTTAAATGGACAATTTAAATGAGGCATGGCTAGAATGGCCTTGGACTCTTTTTAAGGCTCCAATACCTCAGGTTATTTGAGTTAGAAGAAGCACTAGTTGCATCTTCATTAATTTGATCCTAATGTGATAAATGATATAAGGGGCCAAATCACTACCTTTGTGTATTTAAAGGAAATGGAATGGGAGGCCATAACCAGGGTTTTTGGGTCCACTGCTGTTCTGCTACATTATCTCTTCTAGCAGGCATGGTCTGCAATAGTGTGTGTGATGGCTGAGAAACATGAAGGTTGGGCTCTGCAAGGATAACTTATTTCTTTACTCTTCTAGCTCCATCCACTAGCTTGTGTATATGCAGAAGCAACACATCCCCTCCCCATTTTAGCTGCTAACAATATTTTTGTAATATTTGGCATAAATGAAATCTATGGATTTGGAGTTTCTGCAGTTCCAAAAAAAAACAAAAACAAACAAAAAAAAAAACAGTGGATTACCTTTCTTTACTTGTTTCACTGGAATTTGAGGGAATAAGCTCCCTAGCTCAACTGTTTCCTACCACTAATTTTAAGCCCCTCACCATGTGTGTCTCCTCCAACTTTGACCAGAAAGCTAAGTTCCAGCATAGCCAAGGAGAGAAGGATAGGTATGTATGCAGTTCAGTGATGTTGCTGTCTTTCTCCTCTGTGCATTGTTCCCAGCCTGGATGCAATTTCTATCAATTAACCTCAATTTGATTCTTCTCCACAGCACTCCGTGAAGCAAAGTATGAAGAGGTAGTGATAGGCAAATGAGTGGCATACTAGCCTGTAAATATAGGCCATCATTTGAATATATGAAACCAGCATGGGCAACCTGAATTCTTGCATTTCCTAACATTTACATATTTGTGTCTGCAACTTTGCTATTCTTATAACATAATTTATAGATAAATAGATGACTGTGGAGACTCTCTCTCTCTCTCTATATATATATATATATATCTATATCTATATATATGTTTTAACCTAGAATTACAAAACAATGCTTTTGAATTAAAAGAACAGTTCTAACAGTTTCTACTGTCTTTAAATTCTCATTTGTGTTCGAACTGAAGGGATAGGGTAGGTATAGAGCTCACTGCTTACCAGGAGCATATCTTAACCATTTTAAATTCACATATTGTAGTCCTATTGTCCCCAGGAGTCTTTGACTGTTTTACCATGCTTTTGTAATGAGAATTTACTGACACTTTTTCATTATTAGATCAAAGGAGTGGGGCATTACATGAAGCCACTTGCAAATGAAATATCAAAATTGGCTGGAGTATACACTTTCATTCTAATCAAATATCATTCTCTTTTTCAGAAATCAATAGAGGAAACCAAAGAAAGGAGACAGAGGGTCTGAAATTAATACAGCTAGTGAAATCAGACTTAAAGTAGGTTCATTAATAAATGGTTGACTGGAATAACCGAAACACAGATTTTATAATTTAGAAAGCCTTTTGGAAATATCTACCTAATTTATAGAACACTTTTCAAAAATAATGTTTAACTTTGGTTTATTCTATATTGAAACAAACTATATATACTTGTTTCATGTTGAAATATGCATGAGACTCGTACCTACAAATTTCCATTCACTTAAGAAGAATCTGAATGTATTCTAGTCTTTTTATTTCTTAAAACTGAAAGAAGCACTGCTTTTAAATACTGTACCTTGAGATTGCTGCCTTTTAGGTAATACGATTCAAAGTCAATTGGGGGCATATAACTGGATTAGTGCTCATTACTATTGTCATAGGCTGTGACACATCACATGAACTCCTTATTAGCAACCAGCAAGAAGTAAATTTGTGAGATCACCTAGTGTCAATAAGAGTTAATCAGTCTTCATACGTTCACATGCCAAATCCTTTTTACCTTTAGAACATGTTCTCAAAGAAACTGCTTATGTAGCAACAAATTAAGGAAAGTAGAAATACTCTAAAGAGCTATCTTGATTTTCCAATGTGTAACAGGGTAGGTTCTCCAGAAAGCAAATGCCTAGCTATATGTAAAAAATATATATGACTGATTGGAATAGTTCATAGCTTAAAGGGGTAGTGCATGTGGAGGCCCATGAGAAATTTTTATAAAACCCTATTCTCACTTACTATAATGATCAGCCTTCCAACTCTGAAGTGAAATGAGGAAAAAAAAACAACCTATTCAGTAGAATAAGGCACTCTGCCAGTTTTACAGTTTCATGATTGCTAAGGTAATTTTATAGTCATCAGATCTATATAAAATTATACACCTGATGGAACTTGGGCAGCCACAAGAGAGCATTTTGATTGCTATGGGCCACATTCTGCAATCTTTACTTACACTGAGTAGTACTTCGCTTTATAGAGAAGCCTCACTGGGACTGCTTAAGTAATTAAGGTACTAGTCAATGGGTGATATTCTCAATCCAGACCTGGGCCCTTTTCAGACTGCATTAAAGGGCTGAGGAAGAAGGTGCCCCAAAAGCACTGGATGTAGCCAGGGGAAAAATTCCCTGGCATAGGAACTGAGGAAGACAGCTATAAGTCTTCTAAAGACCCTGGCCCCTCATAAACCCCCTGGTATAACAGACATGCTAAGGGTAGGGCTGATGGCAGAAGGGGAAAGTTAGAGCTGGAGTTATAACATGTTTCCTTAACTTAGATAACCTCTGAAGCAGCCCAGAATTGGGAGTGTGAAAACATGAAGATATCTTAAAGCCACCTTAAGTCTCTTCCCCCATTCCTTCCCATGCTGCTGTAAGGCCACAGCACAGAATTTCCCCCAATATAAATAAGGGTATCACAGTCATGCCCTGTAATTAGCAATTTTTCTTTTACCAGTGAAGTCAGCGAAACCTTATCAAATATTAATTGTAATCAAAAGAGGTAGGAATTACAGATTCTACTTGTAGATTCTGTCAGTTTTTTCCAGCAAAAACCAAAAGCAGCTCCACACAATACCATTCTGAGCTGTATTGTTGTGAGACAAAGAAATGTGAATAGCGTTTTGGTCCTGGAAAAAGATACAATGTGTGGGCATGGAAAAGGGCTAACAAATGAATTTATTTATTTGGGGAGGGGGAAAGAGATAGCTCAGTGGTTTGAGTATTGGCCTGCTAAACCCAGGGTTGTGAGTTCAGTCATTGAGGGGGCCACTTAAGGATTTGGGGCAAAATCAGTACTTGGGCCTGCTAGTGAAGGCAGGGGGCTGGACTCAATGAAATGTCAGGGTCCCTTCTGGTTCTATGAGATAGGCATCTGTGTGTGTGTGTGAGAGAGAGAGAGAGAGAGAGGAGAAGAGACCATGCAGTGGGTTTGAGTGTGAGAACTTTTGCTTTGAACTTTGGGATAACAGCTCTAAAACTGGTAAATCAATAGTTTCAAGGTTCATTAAAGGTTTATTCCCTCATTTTCATATGACTAACTACCCTGTGCAACCTTGAAAAACATGTAAGCCACAAACAAGGTGGATGAACCTCAAGAAAGAGAGAAACCTATTCCCCTCTAAGGAACAAACTAGGCATATATCAAAAACAAAACACAAAACCCTTGAACACTGTACAAAAAAGGACAGAGCATAAATTAAAGGCTCCCAGGGGCAACTCCAGTTTGCAGCCAAAACCAAGTTTGCTGCTTTATTTAGTCAGTTGGTCTCTAAATGTGCAACTCAATGAAAATCATTTATAACTATAAATGCTCCACAACAACATGGCAAACACACAGGGCTGCAATGTAATATTATAGAACACTTATCTGTGGGTAATTACTACAAACTGAGGGAGATAATAACTGCTCAGCTACTCTGAAATAATTTACTCATAAAAGAATCTTCATTAAAGTAACATTAAGGAATGTTTTCAATGTGGTATATAGGGATTTAGCTGCATGATTCCCTTTAATATCAATGGGACTTGTGGGGCTAAATCCACACACGCTGCAATGAAAATTTGCACATAAAGATTTTAACTTAAATTCATAAAAGGAAACAAATTTGGGGTGAAAACTTTACTACGTTGTGCCCACTTACTACTACTAATATGGAATGAGAAACGAGCACATTACACTGTAGAACCTGCAGTAAACCTGTTGCTGTACCTTACTACTTTTAACTGCTTAAGGAGAGAATGAAGGCTTACCTCATGAGCACCAGTGATGATAACGAACAGAGAAAACATCAGCTGAATTTTGTGAAATGATTCTGTAATCTAAATTATTCATACAATCAGTTGTAAAAATGTGCTGTTAGGGAGATGCAAGAACAATTGCCCTGGATTCAAAGAGAAAGGGGTTAAAATAATTAGTGCTAAGATAGCTTGTGACATTTCTTAGGAGATCCAGTGAAAGCAACTATTCAAAAGTAAAAACACCTGCCTTCAAAGGGGATTTCCATGATACCCTTGGAAGCGACCTCGAAGCTTACTCAAAAGTGTGGGACCAAAGGCTAATCAGTTCATTCTTCAGGTATTTTGCCACAGACTGGTATAAAAGAACACTAACTGGGCCAGAGTAACATAGATTCCTCTTATCACAAACTCAAATATCTTGGTAAAAGTAAAAAAAGGTATATAGTGATGATAAAGGAAGAAAAAAAGTGTCAAGTATCTCCAGACCAGAAACACCCATACAAACTGACAGATCGTCTGAGGGAGGTAGCAGGGCACAGTAAGACAGGCTTTCCTAATGTTACACCTAAGAGTGACTGGAACATGTTATTTTAGTACTTTAAATGTTTTTAGGCCTAAGTGGGAGCTGCTGGGTGTTTGAAAATCAAGCCACTTATGTAAGCACCTACATAAGGATTTAGTATTCTAACTTTAGGCACTCATTTTGTAAAATCTTGGCCCTAATAACCATCTTTCACTAAGTGATCGTACTAAAGTAGCATATTCCTGTCTCTTAGGGGTAGAAGGGAGCTAGAAAAGCCTGTCATACTAAGAGTTAACATTAGCAACTCTTAGTATGACAGGCTTTTCTATCTTCCCTTCTAAAGACACCAAAGGGCCATGAAGCTGACTCTACATTTTTGACTAAAGTTGGTCTTGACTTCACATCTTTTTTTGAGGGGGTGTCAATCCTGCAAAGTTCTGAACACCCTTACAGTGGAAGGTGAGGGTACTTAGACCTTCTCAGGATTGAACCCTGGAGTAGTGAGGACAGACTTCTTCTTCTTAGCATATGCACAATGTCTCTCAGTGGCATGTGACCAGGATCACCAAATTTGATCTGCTCATTGGATCATTAGCTTCCCCAACCCGGACTGGGTACTGAGGGGGAGTGCAACATGAACGCCGATCCATGCCCCCTACTTGTTTAATATTAAGCTTATCCTTAAATGCTTTGCTGAACTGGACACCTAATTGCATTTGCATATATCCATATCTTTGGAGAGTTGATTTGCTGTTCCTGATAGTGATGATGTGACAGGTGTAGCAACTCAGTAGAAGTGGTTATTTTGCAGTCAGTATAATAAATTAAATGTTGTATGTCATAACTAGGGTTTATATATTTATTTTAGGGTTCCCTGTGACTGTCATAGCCCCAGAACGCTCTAAGAGTCCAGATAAATGACAGCAGTGGGATCCAATGAGTATTTCCCAGTTATGTCATTGTAAAATAAGTATCAGAGGGGTAGCCGTGTTAGTCTGAATCTGTAAAAAGCAACAGAGGGTCCTGTGGCACCTTTGACACAGACCTTGGGAGGCAGGCCAGTCCTCGCCCACAGACAACCTGCCAACCTTAAGCATATTCTCACCAGCAACCACGCACCGCACCATAACAACTCTAACTCAGGAACCAACCCATGCAACAAACCTCGATGCCAACTCTGCCCACATATCTACACCAGTAACACCATCACAGGACCTAACCAGATCAGCTACAACATCACTGGCTCATTCACCTGCACGTCCACCAATGTTATATATGCCATCATATGCCAGCAATGCCCGTCTGCTATGTACATTGGCCAAACTGGACAGTCACTATGCAAGAGGATAAATGGACACAAGTCAGATATCAGGAATGGCAATATACAAAAACCTGTAGGAGAACACTTCAACCTCCCTGGCCACACAATAGCAGATGTAAAGGTAGCCATCTTACAGCAAAAAAACTTCAGGACCAGACTCCAAAGAGAAACTGCTGAGCTCCAGTTCATTTGCAAATTTGACACCATCAGATCAGGATTAAACAAAGACTGTGAATGGCTATCCAACTACAGAAGCAGTTTCTCCTCCCTTGGTGTTCACCTCAACTGCTATCAGAGCACCTCACCCTCCCTGATTGAACTAACCTAGTTATCTCCATACTGATTTATACCTGCCTCTGGAGATTTCCGTTACTTGCATCTGAAGAAGTGAGGTTCTTACCCACGAAAGCTTATGCTCCCAATACTTCTGTTAGTCTTAAAGGTGCCACAGGACCCTCTGTTACTTATTGTAGAATGAGGGGCTAGCAGACAGATTAACAGTCCTTCAAAATATACCATATTGGATCAGACGAAAGCAGGGAAAACTTGCCAGCACTCCAGCAACTCAGGATGGGATGAGAATAAGCAATTGTTCCCTGAGCTCATTGGACAATGAGGGGGCATTTCTGCCTTCCGCAACCATCTAAGAAACAGTCCCAAGGCTTGGGGTAAGAAGATAAGGAATGCCCAATTGGCCTACATTGGCCCAATTCTTCTCTGAAATTCATGGAAACTTTGGTTGATTTTGAAACCTGAAAGAAGGCGCACTTCCTGAAAAGGTATGCACAGGTATAATTAAGATGCTGTGCAACTCAAACTGAAATGGTAATAACTGGCTTGATTGAAAAAATATATATTGTTTTCTTTTTTTAATTCATTCGCTAACTACAAATACAATATTTAACATTTTTAAATCTATATTCTATAGAGCTGAAAAGTCGTATAAAACCTTTTGCTATGCAAATTGCAGGTTGTTTTGTTTTTATTTTATTTTTATTTTTTTGGCAAGTTTGCAGAAACTTCCATGAAATCAGTATTTCTATACAAATTAAAATCATACTGAATAAGCTGTCAAAAATGGAAAAAAATTGCAAAAAGTTTTGAAATTTCAAAGTTATTTTCATACTGAACCATTTGCAATAGTCCCATTTGCCAGTTTTTGCAAGACTTTAATTATTTTAATGGTTTTTTATTTAAATGTTAAAAATTTGTATTAAAACATTTTTTGAAAAAAATACTGCTTGTTTTATTTACCAAAAACTGTTTTCTTGTTGAAAACTAGGCTTTTAGTAAATGAAAATATTCTATTAATTTTAAGGTGATACAACCTTTCTAAAATCTGAATCAATTCTTTATCTATATAATCATGAAATATCATAAAACACAACATTTCATTAATATTGAGACATCATATAAAACTTTGTTTTTTAGGAAAAAGGTCATTTTTCTACAAAAACACTTGAGTGAAACATTTTGACCACCTATACATGAAATCTTTGCAATTACACTATTATGCCCTATATGAGTTATACTATACCCTATAGTGTAGTCCTAACTAATAATAGCCATGTCTAATATTTTCACAACATCATGAGTTAGGGATACAAGTGTAATCATCCTCATTTTACAGGTGGTAAATAACTTGGTCAAGTCCACACAAGTTATTGTCAGAGCCTTCTCAAATCAATCTATTTGACATTGAACATCATTTTCATACTAAAATATTTCTAAAAGAGTTAATGAGAATTTTCAAATAAAAAATGATCCTTTTCCACTCCCATGGAACAAAAATGACTTTGAAATTTTGGGGTTTATAAGAAGTTTAACTTTTTGACCAGTCCTACTGAAAATATCTCCTGCAGAGTGCACGAAGGGGAGTGGAAATTTCTTTCCTGCACTGCTGCCCTCATTCTACAATCCTTATCAACTCATAGATTCATAAGGCAGGTCTACACCTGGAGCTTGGGGGTGTTATTTCCAGCTCACATAGACATATAGTACCTTGATGAGCTAGCATGTGTATGTCTATGCAAGCTGAGAATTACACCACTAACTTCAAGTATAGACCTAGCCATCAATTATAAGGCTAGGAAGGGACCATTGTGATCATCTAGTCTGTCCTCCTGCATAACAGAGGTGATAGGACTTCCATGAATTAATTCCTGTTTAAAATATATTTCTGAGAAAAACATCGTCATGATTTTAAAATTTCCAGTGATAAAGCATCCACCAGAGTTTGTTCCAATGGTTAATTACCCTCACTGTTCAAAATTTGCACTTTATTTCTATTCTGAATTTGTGTAGCTTCAACTTCGAACTATTGGATCTTGTTATACCTTTTACAGCTAGACTACATCTATTATCAAATTTCTGATCCCCATGTACATACTTATAGACTGGTCACCTTTAATATTTACTTTAAGTAAAATAGATTTAGCTCCTTGAATCTTTCACTAAAAGGCATATTTTCCAATCATCTTCATGGCTCTTCTCTGAACCCTCTCCAATTTATCAACATCCTTCTTGAATTTTGGAGACCTGAACAGGACATAGTATTACAATAGCAGTTGCACCAGTGCCAAATACAAAGGTGACATAACCTACATATTCTTACTTGATATTCCCCTGATTATACATCCAAGGATCACATTAGTCCTTCACTGGGAGCTCATATCCAGCTTATTATTGACCCTGGTTCTCAATCTGCTTTCAGAGTCATTGATTCCCAAGATAGTGTCCCTAATCCTGTAAGTTTGACTTCCATTCTTTTTACCTTGATTATGATTTTACGTTTGATCACATTAAAATGAATATTGCGCCTAGCTATCCATGTGATACAGGTTGCTCAGTATCAGTGGCCCGTTTTCTTCATTATTTACTACATTCCAATCTTTTTCTTTATCTGCAAACTTAATCAGTGATGGTTTTTGTTTTTTTCCAGGTCATTGTTAAATAGCATAGGGCCAAGAACCAAGCAATAATGGAACCCCATTAGACAACGCTTTGATGATTCCCTGTTTACAATTTCATTTTGAAACCTATCAGTTAGTCAGTTTTTAATTAATTTAACTCAGAATTTTAAAGGTTCATCCTATAACTAAACAAACAAACAAACACAAACAAAAAAAAACAGCTTATTCTTGCTATTTTAATTTCATCTTTCACCTTCATGAGGTTTTTGTCCAGGAATTTGTCTAGGGCTAGGTTTAGAACTTGTACTCCTTGCTCCTAACGCTCCATTTTGAGCACAAGATCCCTGTTCACTCAAATTCACAGAATTTTTTTAACCTTAAAATCACTCTAATTTATTTAAACTTAACCCCTCCCCCAGTCCTAGAAAGACACTTAGTGTTGTAAATTTCAGTGAATGGCAATTTTTATGACTGTGTTGCTCAAAAAAACAATGGTTGAAGACCATTTTTGCAATATGTCGAATGCCCTCAATTGAAGTCATCGGGATCTGATGACACAAAAATGTTAGTTAGATATTCAATTATATTCACATTCTCAGCACCCCTACAATACCAGAGATATTAAAGTGAAGAGGAAGCTGTGCATATAAAGCTCTTTTTGTACCTTTTATTTTTAAAGCATTGTTATGAGCACTTACTATTTCTGTTAAATGATTGACACAGTAAGTGTTTCACTTTAATTGGCACTTCTGTGATTGATCACTATCATGTTGGGAATACACCATTAGGCCATTTGTAAGTGAATAGCAGGGTATTATACATTTGACAATGCTTCAAAACTTTTAATGATAGCTCCCAATAAGACCAAGAAACCTACTAAGAGTTCATATCACCATTTGATCTAATTAATGAATTAGACCAAATTGCAAACTCCCCCTCTGAGAAGGACCATTCCAAAGGTCCCTGGAGTCATCACAATGTCATGTTTTCTGGTACTGCAACTGTGTGAACAATAAGATTTCAGAGTCTAAACTGGGGAGAAGACCAGGCAGTCTCATCCCATCAAAAATAATTGCCTTACCATCTCAGCTCATTACTTGCAATATAACCATACCAATCTGTGCAGGCTCTACCAGTATAATCATACGTTAGGCAAACAAGGGACCATTTCACTTCTTGCTTTCAGATTAAGGGAGTAGACTTCTGATATTGAGATCTGAAAAAAAAAAAGATTTGAAAAACTGTTCCTCTGCTGTCACTCTTGTGCCTCTCATATAGAATATATTATATTTCCTCCCCAAAGCTGTTCAATCAAATCCTGCAAAGGTAGTGACCAACCACAGCCTGAAAATATCAGTTCCAACTATCGACACAGAACCTTATGTCCTTATGTTTCTAAGGATATACTCTCTATTTTCTTAATCATTCTATATGTTGTTAAAAAGCATAAAGATTCCCAGCATAGCCTGAATGGCTCAATATCAATTCGACCCTTACTGTTGTGGAAGGAATCACCCCAGTTAGGATTTTATGTGTATATAACTTTAGAAGGGGGCAGGGAGTAACAATTAATCCTGACACATTTTGATATGTGCATTATTTCCTTGGCATTTTGATCTGGCTCAAATGAGTTCTTTTCAGCTCCTACACTGTATATCACATGTTTTATATTAGCAGCTTTAACTCACCATACCATCTGACTTTATCAACACCTAGCTTGCACAGATGTGCTACTGATGTGAAAATGTTGGAAATCCACTTGTCCTATGCACCATATTATTGTCATATGAACAGTTAAAACTTACTTCTGAAACATACTTCTGTTTGTTTCAAGATTTTTTGAGTAGGTTATAATTGTCATTAGAACAAAATCCTATTTGAAAAAAACTGTTCAGAAAATAAAATTCTTACTGTGGTTCCCAAATTATATACTACATGGTTAAAGCTGATGTATGTAAACTAATTCAATTCCAGAAGGAAAATCTGAAACTACTTAAAATACTGCTGACACTGATGTTATGATCTGGGGCATTTCAAGGTTATTTTTTATTCGTTTTTATTTTTGTTTTAGTGCCAGTAAGCTGTTCTGTCAAGAATCATAGTTTTAATGAAAAATAAACACCATGAATGGAGTCTTGCCAGGAAAGTTGATATAACAATCTCTTAAAATGGATGCAGGCTACTATAGTTTTGCCAAGATGACTTTTCTCATCTCTACATGCATAGTGCATATATAGTGTATGCACATACAGTCTAAGAACTTTTTATTTTAGTGCTTTAATTGAAATACTTATCACGGACAATTAGGAACCCTTCCACAGACAGAGAAATTCTGTGTTGGTTTAGTGCATGCATGTGTACATATGGTTGTGGGGTGATTGATATTGATTTAAGCCTGGTCTACACTAAAAAGTTACACCCCTGAACAACATAGTTAAGCTGACCTAAGTCCCCATGTAGAAATGCTAGGTCAGTGGAAGGATTCTTCCATCAATCTAGCTACACCATCTTGGCATAGGTAGTGGAATCTCTCCTATAGAGGGGAACCCCGTTGGCATAGGTAGTGCCTACACTAAAGTGCTACAACGGCCCATCTGCAGTGTGGCCACTGTAGTTTCACGTGTAGACAAGATGTTATAGATCTAGATTCTCTGTTGCCCTACAGCTCCTCAGTGCAAAGTAAGTATTAAATGCTACTAAATCAGAATGGTAATGATTTACACCAATTGAAAGTGAGTGTAAATTACTATACAGGATTCAGGATAGTGGAGAATCTGGCCTATAGTAAGTTTTATGTATGTACATTATATTATTCATCCATAATTTCATAGACACACAACCCATAGCAAGTTCATAACTGTCCCTAATAAAATGTGAGTATTTTTGTAGTAGAAGACTGAAGGATGAGGACATAAAGTTGTAAATAGTTAAGTCAATAGTTTTTAGAGCTGTGTGTGCATGCATAGGTATGTGTGTATATAATACCAGATGGTTTAATATGTTGTAAAGTTTTTGAGTATCTGGTTGGGATGGCTATTTTATTTTAAAGTGATGAAGAAAAATTTATTTTATACCACATTTTCCAGAAAAAAACAAAAACACCTATTTTCAGAATGTGTTTAAAGTTCAAATACATTCTGAAAATTGTGTCTTATATTTTGCCTTCTATGAAACCAGGTCTTAATTGACAGGAGTCCAACTGTGGGAAGTTCAGGAGGGGAAAATTATAACCAACACATTTTAGAACATATTTGAACATTGCCTAAAATAGCTTTCCTATACGTTTTAACTCCAATATCTGAATTTTCAAGGGATAGAACCACCTGCATCAGGGAATTTCCCCTTCCTAATTGTACACATCTGCTATTTCTAGACCCAATGATTCACAGGTCTTTTGAATGTTCTCAGTGGAGTTTGTCATTTACACTAGCAGAGAGCTTGGCTATTATGTTTTGATTCCTACTGCCCATTCCACTTTTTTACTATGTTTAATAATGATATGGTCACTTAGGCATAAACCTTGAACAAAAAGATTAGTCAATCTGCTGTGGTTGCTTTCTATTGTGTAAGCAGCACAAAGTGACATTTATGTGTCTGAAGATCGCCATTGGATAATTCCCTCTTTGGGAAGGAATTATACTGGAGGAAACCTGATAAAGGTGGCCTGATGCATCCTGTGCTAGCTGTTTCCTTGTAGAGTAAAGATCAGGATGAATCTTTCCTTGAGTAGGTAAGCCCTGGCTGTTAGGGAGGCTAGTGTGGCCCCAATTAAGTCTATTCACTAGTGTTAACATAGACTTTTTTAAAATTGATGCTGAACCCAGAGACTGAAATAGAGCTAGGGCCTTGGATGGAGTGGCCTCGGAGGACCTGGTTGTCCAAATATGGAAAGACAAAAATGTCTCCCATTGCTGGGAGGACTTTTGTAAAGACTCTCAGGGCCTTGAAGAGGCCAAAGGAGAGAACATGTTATTGGTAAAATTCAAAACCTATGACAAAAAATGGAAACTCTTAAGGAAGGGATCAATAACCACATGGAAGGGATCAATAACCACATGGATATTGAGGGCAACAAAGCAATCCCCTGGAGACAGGGGTGGGATCATGGTAGCTAGATTTACTATCCTGAAGTGTTGCAATAGGATGTAGGTGTTCAGTTTCCTGATATTGGCATCATACCGCTGCCTTTTTTGGGAACTAGAAATATATGGAATAGAACCCTCTTCTGACAAATGTTGGGGGAACTAACTTGATTGCCTCCAAATGCAGGAGGGATTGGACTTCCTGCTTTAGGAGATATTCATGAGAGAGATACGGTGAGAAGATATGTGGGTAGGGAAGAAAGGAAATAAAGTATCCAGTAGTGACCACCTCTAGGATACGCTTGTCTGCAATGATGATCTCCCAGGCAGTTAGGAGGGTCAGTGTTGTCAATTGCTCAATAAAATGAGTACACTTTGAGTATGAGTAAACTTTGCTATAGTCCTATTTTTTCAACCAGGCCTGGTAGTTTGTGACCTGAAACTGAAGGACAACCAACAAATAGCTTCTCCTATCTGGGAGACCTAAGGAAAGGATCTATAGTGGTTTTTTTTTTTTGTTTCTTTCATTGATTGCATCTACCACCAGGGATAGGAGAAGAAATATTCCCTTGACTAGAATGTAATATTTTTTGTTTGCCTGTTTGCAAGTGGGTGGAATAATGGAAGCTGTCTAATACAGAGTATGTGCAGATGATAACATTGCCTCATTCATGGGCAGGGCAATCTTATTCTGGAGGGTGATATGTAAAATGTCCACCAGGGAATGTTGAGACTCCTGGACCTCCGAAGGAATCTGTAGGTATTCCGTTAGATATTTCACTACTTCTTGGAAGGCCCTAAAGTCATCTGCATAGAATGGTGGTGATGGCCTCTTTAGGAGAGGAGAAGGGTTTAACTGAAGAGGGTGGTGACCTTTCACTGCTTGGTGGGTCTTGATCCTCTTGTCCCCCTTGGTACAAGTAGACCCATGCAGTACCAACAAGCGACCTTGTGTTGCCAGTAGCTATTGCAGTACTGGCAGGTGTCTCTGTTGATGTTTCTTTTGGGCCTATACCCTATAAAATTGGTCACAGTAATGTGTATATGGGTTCCAGTAAGCCCACTGTAGAGATGGATAGGGGAAGGATATTAATGCCCAGGGAACATGGGGAGTCTGCTGGGCTCTGGAAAGTCGTCTTTAGATGACATTCCTAGAAGAGTGGGGTGGTACAGTGCTAAAACAGAGCCTTTTTTGGAAACCTCAGACTCTGATGATGTCGTCATCCTCCAAGTTGAGTTGAGGGATTTTGAGCATCAGTGCAGTTGTTGGTAATGGAAGCAATGGAGCAGATGCTGTTCTTGTGGGTAAGGATTCAGTCACCAACTGTCAAAGTGACACCAGAAAAGAGACTCTTATGATACCCCTCAGGAGAGAGGTTTTCAGTTCCTGAGATGAGATGTTCAGGGGAAAAGAATGTCGGAAGGTTGTGATAGTAAGTAGTTGGAGACTGAGGCGGCACCAGGGCCCAGAATGGGGATTGACTGAATGCAGGACTGGCGAGGCTGCATGTGATACTGGAAAGGTTAATGAGATGATGCTGAGCTCAGACTGCTTCCCCAGGATGATGGTATCAGAAATGGCGACAGGTATCTCTGGGTGGCCTCTGTGGCCATGAGAGGATGTTGGTACAAGAGCCTTTGAGGTAGTCTTAAAGTCCTTTGGTTTCACATGCATCTCAGTGCTTAGACATATCAGATAGTACTGAGGTAGGTGCCTCTCAGTGCTGTTTAGCTGAAGATCTCTCTGATGTAAATGACTTCTAAGGCAGTACTGAGGCTTTGGTCCTGGCTTCAGCTGGAGTCTCAGCTGTACTCATGGGATGTGAGGTCTCCTGAGAGTCAGCTCTAAGAGCTTTCTGGCAGGGGAGAAGGGCTTTCTTCTTTTAGAGGGCTCATCTCTGGAACCTCCCCTGGAACTCAGTCATCAGTATGGCCTGAGAGGTTGAGGACAATGTATTGGTTGGAATGGAATCCACCAGAGCTAAGCAGCTTCAGCCTAGCCTCTCAATCCTGGTGGGACCGGCTCTTATACCCTGTGCAAACTTCACAATTGATGATTAGTAAGATTCTCTGAGACAGCTAGAGGGCCCATTGCTGCAGGAAAAAGACCTATGGCAGGTCTAACTCAAACCCTGAGGTCCTAGGCATAACCTGGGGAAGTGCCGTAACTCTCAAAGGGTGAGGCAAGAAAGCTGAGCCCCCGCCTCCCCTGATTCTCCAAGCATAAATTGTGCTGTGACTAAGAGTAAAAAACAAATTAGGAAATAAAATCTGCCTACATAAATAAAATAAACAAGAATAATGTGAAATGAGGGAAACAACTGGAAACAGCAGAAACCACAATTGTTCTATCTTGAGCCGCAGACAGCTGAGAAGGAGCTGGAGCAGTGGTGGTGAGTACATGCTTCCTTATATGCCCTCACCCAGTAGCTTGAGGTGCTGCTCTGTAAAGGTGCAGGCCTGTGGACACTGCTATTAAACTTTGGTCAAGAGCACATGGGTGCACACACATGCTATGGTGTAGCATGAACAGGCACATATACTTGAAGAGCCATTGTAATAATCTAGTTTGACCTCCTGCGTAGCACAGGCCAGAGAACCTCCCTGAATTAATTCCTCTTTGAACTACAGCATATTTTTTTTAGAAAAAAACATCTAATTCAGATATAAAAATTTCCATGATGCAGAATCCACCACTGCCCTTGGTAAATTGTTCCTGTTAACGGCCCTCACCATTAATAAACTGTGCTTTATTTCCAGTCTGAATTTGTCTAGCTTCAATTTCCAGCCATTAGATCTTGTTATACTTTTGCTGGCTAGATAGGACAGCCCTCTATTATGAAATTTCTGTTCCCTACATAGGAATTTATAAACTATGATCAAGTCACACCTCAACCTTTTCTTTGTTAAGGTAAACAAATTGAGCTTCCTGAGTCTATCAATATAACATGTTTTCCTATCCTCTAATCATTTTCATTGCTCTACTCTGAACCTTCTCCAGTTTATCCATCTGCTTCTCGAATTTTGGGCATTAGAACTAGACACAGTATTACAGGAGTGGTTACACCAGTGTTAAATACTAAGGTAGTATGACCTTCCTACTCCTAGTCTATATTTTCTATTTATACATTCGAGGATCGCATTCGCTCTTTTGGCCACAGAATCACACTGAGAGCTCATCCATGTTCAGCTGATTATCCACCATGACCCTCAAGTCACTTCTTCCCAGGATAAATCCCCCATCCTCTAAGTATGGCCTACATTCTTTGTTCCTAAATGTATGACCATATTAAAACACAATGTTTGTTTCTGCCCAGCTTACCAAGTGATCCAGATTGTTCTGCATTGAAATGTCTACTTCATTAATCACTCCCACAATCCTTGTGTTATCTACAAACTTTCAGTAATGATTTTATGCCTTATTCCAGGTCACTGATAAAAACATTAAATAGCATAGGGTGAAAAACTAATCACTGCAGGAACCCACTGGAAACGCACACATTTAATGATGATTTATCTTATAAACTATATTTTGAGACCTATCAGCCAGTTTTTAGTCCATTTAGTATGTCCCATTTTGATTTTTTATTAGTTCAAGTTGCTTAATCAAAATATGGTGTGGTGCCAAGTCAAATGCCTTACAGAAGTCTAAGTAAATTACATCAACACTACTATTTTTATGAATCAGACTTCTAATCTCCTCAAAAATTATCAAGTTTGTTTGACAAATTTGTTTTGCATAAACTCGCGTTGATTGGCTTTATTTATATAACCCTCTTTTAATTCTTTATTAATCAATTCTATAACAGCTGTCCCATTATTTTGCCCAGGACCAGTGTAAGGGTGACAGGCCTATAATTACCCAGGTCATCTTATTTATCTTTTTAAATTATTGGAATATTTAGTTTTCTTCAAGTTCTCTGGAACTTCCTGACTGTTCCAAGATGTATTGAAAATCAATATTGACAGTCCAGTGAGCTGCTCATCCAGCTGTTTTAAAACAGTTTCCTTAACTGTTTTTGCCATAGATTTGTTCATATGTCCTTTCACTTCCCTTATCAATTTTCTAAAAATCCTAGGTTCTGTTTCATTATCATTACCATCAGCTTCCTCTTCCTTTCATTTGTTAAATATGGTATGGTTTCATTTTTTTGTTTTGTTTTGTTTTTGTCTTTAACCAGCATGGCCTTCATTAGCAATTGTGTTTTTTGGGGGGAGGGAGGGGCGTTTATTATAATGTTGTTAAGCAGTTCCTAATTTTCACTCACATTTTTCTTTGAAATTTTTTCTCTCAACTCATTTGGCTTATAATTGTTTTCAGGTTTGTGATATTGGCCCTTTTAAGATACCAAAAGGGTCAGTATCACAAACCTGAAAACAATTAAAATCAGTTGAGAGGGGAAAAAATACTAGTTTGTACTTTATTTTGTTTGTACATAATCCATGTAATCAAGTCATGATCACTTAGAATCATAGAATATCAGGGTTGGAAGGGATCTCAGGAGGTCATCTAGTCCAACCCCCTGCTCAAAGCAGGACCAATTCCTGGACAGATTTTTGCCCCAGCTCCCCAAATGGCCCCCTCAACTCAAAACCCAGGGTTAGCTGGCCAATGTGCAAATCACTGAGCTATCCCTATACTATTTAGAAATTCGGAGAATACTGAATTTGGAAATTGAGGCAGGATGAGACCTAGACCTCCAGTGTATGTTCGTGAGATTGAAGTTCCCCATGACAACACAGGTATTTTTCCCCCTACATGGTATAAACAAGTCCTTGAGGTGTCAGTCATTCTGTTCCCTAGTGTGATTTGGTGGTCTGTAGCAGACATCAATTAGTACCTCATTTTGTATATTATGTAATAGAACATTGATCCATAATCATTCAAGATCATTTGCTTCTGAGTTGTCAATGGCTCAGAAATAGGTAATGTCATTTTTTTGGGGGGGTAAAGTTCTACTCGCCCTCCCCTGTTGCCCCCTTTATGCCTCCTAAATAGGTTTTAACCACTGATTTTTAGCATTCCTACCAGACTTCAGTAATACCACACTAAATTGATTTTATGTTCATAAAATAGCAATTCCAATTCCTCTTGTTTGTTGCCCAGGTTCCTAGCATTGGTGTACAGGCAATTAAAAAATTTTTCTCTTTACATCCTTTGTTCTCAACATCTTGTGGTAAATGATTGTGTATGTGTTCCCACTTCTCACCCTCCCCTTTTGTTATCAAAGTAATACTAGTTTGCAAGTGACCCTTAAAATTTATGGAGTGAACCACTGCTATGGATAATGTGTCTCTGTGCAAGAAAATGTGTTGATTGTATATTTCTCATGGTCTATACCTGAAACATAAATGTTACAATATATCCAGTTGAATGAGGTTGTACTATAAGATGACACGGTAGACGAATGGCAAGATGACCAACACAAAGCAGAATAACAGCAATTGCATTTAAAAAACAAACAAACAAAAAACCTCTGTCATGGTTTCCTCGCATTCAGGGTTGTTTTTGTCTAGCTGAGATATTCACTAAAAGGGGGAAACTATGAATTACTGTGTGATTTAAATCTAGAGCTGGGTGCACAGTTAAAACAAATTATGTAGACATAGTTCCTTTGAAAAATATTGTGACATTCTTTATACCCACTGTATGTTTAAATCTATGTGTAAAATTTATTCAAGAACATATTCACCTTTATTTGAGAGCATATAGAAAACCACTATGTTAGTGCATCTCAGAATTAATCTCTGCATGGCATTATGGAAGAAACTGCTATATTAAAGCCTGCTGTTGCCACTCAGTGACCTTCTCCTACAGTACATCTGATGTGCCTGCTGCTACTGTTGCTGCGTTCCAAGTAGAAGTTATTGCCTCAACATCTCCTGCTACATTAGCTACATTACAAGACTAAATGACAGCTCAAGGATCACACTTTGTTTTTGGCATGCAGAACCCAAAGGGAGGGTGTTCTATTTTAGTCCCTGAGAGACTATAATGCTTAAAATAGAAGGATAACAAAAATTATCTTCCACTGCTTGGGTCTGTAGCTTTGGAACCTTACCCTCTTAGTAAGTATTGAGAGTGTATTATTTGTATACAGTCTGTAACTATGGGAGCTAAATCTCTTAGAAGACCAGTGAAGCAATCTCTGGAGCAGAAGAGAAAGAATGACAATTATATGGATACTGTCAATGCCTACTTTCTTTGTGTGGTGTGTCAGCATTTCTGTTGTGACTCCCCTTTTTGGAGTTTGTAACTTGCTCTGAGTTGAAACTGAGCATCCATGGTGTCTCCCAGGTAAAGGTTTTGGTTCTGGGCCATCCTGTATAATCTTTTAAATCTGAAGTGAAATGAGGAAAAAAAAAAACTATTCAGTAGAATAGGGCACTCTGCCAGTTTTACAGTTTCATGATTGCCAAGGTAATTCTATAGTCATCAGATCTATATAAAATTATACACCTGATGGAACTTGGGCAGTCACAAGAGAGCATTTTGATTGCCGTGGGCCACATTCTGCAACCTTTACTTACACTGAGTAGTACTTTGCTTATAGAGAAGCCTCACTGGGACTGCTTAAGTAATTAAGGTACTAGTCAATGGGTGATATTCTCAATCCAGACCTGGGCCCTTTTCAGACTGCATTAAAGGGCTGAGGAAGAAGGTGCCCCAAAAGCACTGGATGTGATTTAGTAAAGGCATGGAAAGCATACTGAGGTGAGCAGCTGGAGCAAACCCAAGGCCTGGGGCACAGATCCTCAAAGCTAACTCCCATTAATTTGAGCGGGAGTGAAGCACCTAAATATCTTTGAGGATCTGAGGCTTCCTGACTATCGTCAACCATAGCATGTACTGAGAAAAAAGAATTCTCCATATCCTATATGAGAAAAGGTCCAAGATCAGGAAATAGCTGCATCTGACTATGGCCTGAGCCATATCCTATTACTTTTTCAGGCCCATTTCCTCCTTCAGAAGAACACAAATGAGGGGGTTAAAGATGTTGAAAAAACTGTAAGGTTTCTTCATAGCATTTCCTCCTAAGTCCTTCTTTTGGGGTTAAACTCCCATAGAAGAAAAAACAGGAAGGCCCAATCGTATACCCACACATCACATCCTCTGTGCTTCCACAGTTTCTCTGAGACTCCGTCCTAGGAAAGGTTCACACTCTTACAGCGGATCCTGTTCCCCCTTCCCGTCAATCCATGTAAAGTGCTGATGCAATGTTACATTCAGCACCTAGAAGTACATAGAACACTTTATAATATGTAGGTGGAGGATAAACTAATAGACAGCATCCATGCTATTTATGGGCCCTTTTTAAAAAAAAAAAAAAAAAAAAAACACCAAATAGGATCAGATTTTAACCACACAACTGATCTTTACTCCACTCTCTCAAATAGGACAATAATGAATTTATCTGCTCTGTGTCACCGGCAGTGAGTGGCATAGTCTCCATTATGCATTGTTTCTGGAACTATTGGGCCTAACAAAATAATCAAACAAGGGCTAATACTGCCAGCTAACATTCAGAAGCAAAACAAAATAAGCAGGCTCTTGGGATAAATACAGTCCTGAAATTTTTTCTGGGCTGCCTCTATTACTAGCAAAGTGAACACCAGTGAATACTAGGCAATTCAGTGTCTAGTATTTGTATTTCCTTGTTTGTTTTTATGTTTCTCATGGACTTTTTCAAAACCATAGGGAGACATTTCAGAGACTAAAATAATGTGAGATCTGGTATTCTCACAGTAATTCAATTACTGGATAGTGGGAATACCATGGAAAGACCAGATCATTCTTTGTTTTGGCTCCCTTAGGGAAAAGAAACTCATGAAAAAATAAAACATCACTACCACTATATTTAGGTTTATCCAAAAGTACAACCCCAACAAATATAATAATTCATTTACTTAGATTTAAATACAATAATCTAAAAAGAATCTCAATCCTACCCTCTAAGTATTCTTAATGTTAATTCAAAAATACAACACAAAAATCATTTCAAAACCAAAACACCAGAACATTTCTCTCCCGCACCTGCTTCACAAAATAAGCACTAGACAGGACACAGGACAAATCAGAATTTCCCAAATCTGATCTTTCTTAGCAGTAGAAGATTTTCAACCACTGCAAGCAGAACAGTCTCTCTGCCATCAACCAAGGATGTCTTGGGGGCAGAGATTGAACCCATAATTCCTTTAAAACAATCAGCATCCTGCTCTGCTCAAAGAGACAGTGACTATCTCCACCACCGAAGAATATAGTTCTTCACCAGCCAGGAAGCCAAAGGAGCCAAAGCATAGATGAAATTCTTCCAGGGCATTCTAAATCTCCATAAACAACACTGATTGGTATTCAAGTAGATAAAGCCTAGCATATTCTCCTTCCTCGCACCTCAAAAGTTGCCTAGCTTCCATTTCTGGAGATAGTTGAATCCAAATCCAATCAAATCTGTTGACAGTAAGCAGAAATTTCCCCACAGTGGGAGGAACCTGCATCAGCAATCAAACAAAGACAGTCCCGATTAACAAAACTACCTACTACCTGAAACAAATCCTCTGTTTGAGACTTTGCAGGTGCTGTATGAGAGGTTAAAGTTCTCACATCTAGACACAATATAAGAATGTTAACAAACTTCACAATGCTATCTGTCAGTCTCTCTGAGAGTTCCACCATGATGCTTCACCCTTCTTCTGTCAAACTTCTTCAGTATATTATATATACTGACTGCTTTAAATGTCTAATGCCATGGGAGTGGGGAGTGGGGTGGATCTGCTTTGGGCTGAAATGCTCTGTGTCCTCTGAGAGCATAGGAATGGGGAGTAGGAGCGAGAGGCAGGGAGTCTCAGGGAAGAAAGTAAAGGAGGAAAATATTAAAAAGAGGAAAAATACACACAAAGGAGTAAAAAGGAAACACTGAGGGAATACTAAATAATAAAACTGAGGGATAAGAGGAAATGGAATAAAGAAACAAAGTGGGAAAAGCCAGAAATAGGTAAACACATTTTTATTTCATTCCTATTCTGCCAGGCTAGCCTGGTTTCCCGTGTTGGTTCTTAAAGACCATGTTTGCAGTTTTTAAAAAGTCCTGTCAATAGGACTGACCTCCTCTCTTGAAATAGTGAAGAAGGGAGAGTACCAACATGGATTTTTGTTTTGTTTTGTTTCTTTTGCCTAGGGCACAAACACACCTAAACCAAGTCGTCCTCCCCATCGACCCTAGTTCTGAAATCTCACCTAATAATTCTGTTCAAGTTGCAATACAAATATCAAATTAGTTGGGGGGGGGGTGAATCTTGGCACTAGCAAGAAGGTTGCCTAACAACATAATTCTCCATAACAATTTTTGTATTACATACCTTATACTCTCCCTATTATTTCTCTGTGTTTAGATTATATTTATTTGATTTCAATGACAGTGAGGTGCCTAAATACCTTTGAGAATCTGGGCCCTAGTTTATAAAAAATTCACAGCACCGTGCTTTGCATAAAAATTTAGGGCCAGATCCCTAGCTGGTGTATATTGGAGTAGCTCTGTTGAACTTGCTTATGATGTTTTTGGTGTTTATTTCACTCTAACTGTAAACTGAAATTAGAGTTTGGTGAAAACTGATTTTTCACATCTATGGAAAACATTTCATTTAAGTTATTAGGAACTTGCTGCCATCCCTGAAAAATTCTCTTCCTGGTCTTTACAAAGCCCTTAGGGTTATGACAGAAATTTCCTGAACTGCATCAGCATTGAATGTGGGTGGGTATCACCTTTTTGTAAAGCCAAGAAATCTAAAATGCCCCAGTACACTTTGGGCGAGATCCACAAAGTGACTTAGGTGCCTAACTGCCACTTCTGGTGCCTAAATCCAAAATGTAGATACTCAAAACCCGCACTCAGCTGCTACTTAACCCTGTAGATGTGTAAGTTTCCACTGGTAAAAATCTGCGAGACAGAGGAAGGAATTAAACCTTGTGAGTACTCTAATCACTAGGTTCAAGGTTGTGGGCAGGGGAGAAATTCCTCATCCTTTTTTTTGAGAAAGAGCTTAAGGGCCTAACGTCAGGAGAAAGTTCATGTCTGTGAATCCCAAGCAGAGGGAAGCATCTCCATCTGGCCCAAACTTAGGTGCCTAGGCTCTTTTGAGGAGCTTAGAACACACTCTTCACCTTGGTATTTCCTATTGTCTATCTTAGGCAGTTCCCTGCTTTTCTTGCTGGTGGTGTTTGTGGATCCCATTCTTAGATGCCTAACTTTCTTCATTCATTGTAAAGAAGTCTGGCTAATTTGAGGGTATAGATTCCACAAGGTGGAGGGGTGCCTAAAAGTTTGTTGCAATGCTAAGCCTAAATGACCTTTGTGGATCTAAGCCCTTTATTTGCCATCACTTTCACTTAGCTCAAGCTATACCAAATGTGTAGACCACTTAAAAAAAGGAAAACATCATATCTGGCACCTTGATTGTTTATCACTTGATGATGAAGTTGGCATTCCAGATTTTCCTTTTGCTAACAGTTTTCTGTTGCTATACACTTCCTCTCTGTGTGATAGAGTTCTAAATATATATGTTTGTGCTCTGCAATTGGGATATTGGGCAATCTAGCCACAGCATTCAATTTCTCTTTATTCTTCCCATAGGTTTTGTGGGATGAATGAAAAATAAAAGCATATAGGGTGATGCCTCATGTCTATTACAAATGGAGACCTCTAGATACCATCATTTGGCATAGGATAGCAATATTTCTTGCCAGTATCTCAAGTGATTCACTGCTTAAATAATTAATTGGTTTATATATTTTTGTGTGCAGGATTAGGATACTTGCTTTAGCAAAGACATAATAATCATGCATTTCACAGCCTAGTAGATTAAAAAGCTATACTATCTTTGTTTTTCTTTGAAAAAGGTGTATGGAAAAACAGAACATTATGTGTAATTCTTGAGTTGAGAGTAATTCACAGAGATCTATATTCTTGGAAAGCAGTAATGGAAAAGTCCTATATAATTTAATAGGGAATAAAATCAATAGGATACTAGAGAAATTTACTAGCATTCTTTAGAATAGAAACTACTCTAAAACCCATTTACTAGAGAATGATTGTCTTATAGTTTGTTGGGTTTTGTTTCTTTTGTTTTCTTTTCAATGATCCCATTGAGAGGATTTAATTTTTTGTTAAACTCTATACAGTGGTTCCAAAACCCCTACAAAAAAAGCTCATTTTATTAAATTCTATAAGACATTTCTATAGGTCCAAGAATGATAGATTCTCCAAAGAACAGATACTAGGAATCCAGCTATTGGAGACTAAATTGCTCAAGGGATGTCACTAAAAAGAGAACAGAGAATCTGAATATGCTATAATAATAAAGAAAAAAGCAGAAGGTTAAAACAGGAATAGGCCTAAGGTGACTTCTAAGCACTATGACGGATATGAGAGATGTCTTTTATGAATATTCTGTTCCATATGCTTGTTTGATTGGTATTGTGTTGTTGGCTATATGATTAATAAGAGTTAATTCAAGTAAAGGGTGACCAGTAGGTAGGCAGGAAAGTAGGCAAAAAAACTTCTGTTTTGTCACCCATTTACCCATATTTAAGACAATGCAGAGAACCAACTGCTGTGAAGTCTATCCCTGACCTCACTAATGGGCTGTATAAACTGGGTTGACCGGGTTCAAGAGACACAAGGAGGGAGACAAAGAACTCTGAAATGGCTCATACAGGGACCCATCCAGAGTAGGGGCAGAGAGAGACAGGGACTATGAGGATGCAGATTAAAGTTGGGGGTGTCTGGACATGGTAGGCTAACCAAAGCCTTAGGAAAAAAAACAGCTATGCACATAGTTGTTTGTCGCCTTAAATCCTTTTCTTTGTGGTTTTATTTCTTCTGTTGAGATTAAATAATACTTTGATTTGGGTCACTGTATTTGCCTATTGGTCACAGATCCCAAAGGGAAGACTTGCAATTCATTGAATCCAGTTGGGCAACCATGACTGCTGCACAGGGTAATGTAGCAAAGATACAGTCTGAGAGTGCAAGAATTGAGAGATTCTATCCCCAGACAGGTGAAGATGAGAAACCTAACATCTGAGAGTGAACTGCCAGCTGAACATTGACAAACACTATAGAACAAGGACTAAAATATTTCCTCCCTACCCCCCTCAAAAGATAGACAGGAGATGAGATTCTTTTAAAATTTGGGCAGTTAAAAAAAATAATGGAAGGGAGAACTTGGGTGTCTCTAGCTGGGGAATTGATCCTAGAACTCCAAAAAGCTAACCCAGATTCCTGTCTAGATGCTGACTCTGTGACCTTTGTATACATGTTCAATGAAGACTATGTAGCTCCTATAGAAATCTCCTGGGGCCTTATTCTGCTGTTGTTGGATACAGATGACTCCCACTGACATTGAATATTTAGATTGTTATACTCTGTTTATACAGCACCTAACACAATGGAGTACAGATCCTCATCTGGTCCTCTAGGCATTACTAAATGGGAATGTATACCCTATACTAGATTAACTAGAGTCAGAGAACAATTAGGTGCACCTGGAAGGTGGAGCAGCCCAATTTAGGATTAGGCTTAGTTGGGGAGGACCTTGGTGGCTGAATTAAGGATTACTCCCAGCTGGGAGGAGGTATGTAATAATAAAAGAAGGACTTCAGGGTAGTAGAAAGGAACTAAGAGGCTGAGGGGGGAAATAGGCTTTTGGAGCTTTTCCTGAGACAGGTGCTCTAGTAGAGGGCTAGGACTGGGAGTGAGCTATTGTGGTAAGCTTTAACACAAGGGCCAGACACTAGAGTGGTGGTTTGAGTTTCCAGAGAAAAGGGGCTGCTCACTCTACCCCCATAGGGAGGCAGACAAGGAGCCAGACCTCCTGAAGGAAATCCCTGAGAGGCGTTGCTCTGTCCAAGGAGCGGGAAGGTCAAAGAACTTGCAGAGGAGTGAGTGTAGGAAGGGACTGGAGAAAAGGGTGTAGACACAGACTGAGGTAGGCAGTGGTCCAGGTATGGAATAAGATGTCTGAGGAAGCAGACCTTAGGCTGCAAGTGTCCTGGAGTAGAACACAGAGAGAGAGAGGGTTTCCTTACTGGTCCCTGAAGACTAAGGTGTGGAAACCACCTTCTTGGAAGGGTGTATTAGCACTATTGTGCCCAGAGTTGGGCTGGAGACTTCCTGTACAGTTATTGGACTACAGTTTGGTGGTGCTTTGTTACCTCAGAAGGGTGGAGAGTTGGAGGACGACTGCAAGTGACTTGGCTGTAGGACTGAGTCACAAAAAGAAGCAGATTGGTAGGAGGCAGCAGAGGATCAGAACCTGGTGTGCCAGCTGTTGAATCACTCATCTATACTAATGATGAGTGTAGGGAATAGGATAGCCCTTGGGCAGAGGCATCTGTGAGGGTAGTAGTTAATATTGTCCTGCCTTGAACTGAAGGAACTTTGACATGATCTTCATGCAGTAGTTGTGCGAGATGCAATCAAAGTTCTTGTTTTGTTTTTAATAAAACTTAGCCTTCTGGAGGTTGATAGAATATTTTTTTTGCTTTTATGTGACAAGTCAATATAGTCTCCTTCCATTTTGTAGTGTAGCTCTGGTAGAGGAGATGTGATGAGATAGTATTTACCAATTTAAGGGCTAAAATGTGCCTTTAGGTACTGCAATGAGTAGATGAGACGCAAACTGCACCAACCTCTGCGTAGCCCCAGGAGGCATTCTATGGCAGGCACCCCTCCAAAGTGCAATGCTTTTCCTGCTATAGCAGTAGTGAATTATGATACTCTCTGTGCTGGTTTCTTTTAAAAATCCCTATCTACATTTTTAGGCACCTAAATACCTTTTAGTAATCTGGCCTTTAGACCATAAAATTCTGAAAGGGCTGTAATATGACATTTCGTCATACCATTGTATAATCTTGAAAACTAAAAGTAATTGTATTCTCTTCTGTCCAGCATCTATTTTTATTAGAACACTTTATTGAAACAATAAAACTTCCATGGGGCCACTCTGATAATGTTTTGCAAACTATTGTTGCAAACCTCACCCAGTATGCCTATAACACAGTTCCATTCACACACAATTGCTTGTAGCAATATACAAGTGTTCATGCTATTGTTATGAGTGCATTTGCTGTGGGTGGCTACATCTGAGTTGATAGTTTATGGGAAAATTGCCTACTGTTGCTCTAACAGTGGTGCAGCTCCACCAGTGGGAGCAGAGATGTAGATTGGTCATTGGTATTATGACTGTGTTGTTTAATCCTCTTGTGACAGAACACTGAGGCCTGACAGGTGGGTCAGCACTCTGAACACTGTAGCATTGATTAGATCCTTCCAGTGGCTGATTGAGCAATTAGCTAATCAGAAGGCAAGGATGGAGACATAGGGAGCTAATTAGCTATCAGCTGGGTAACCTGGTAAAAACCAGCAAGGCAACTTTACAAGGGGGAAGACAGGTCTAGTTGAGCCCAAACTGAAAGAGCTCCCAAGATAGGGAGATCTCTTCCTTGGTGGGTTCTGGTAAAGAGGGATGGAAAGATGTAGGAATTAAAAATAGATATTGCACTGTACTGGTGTTGGTGGAAGGGTTTAGAATAAAATACAGACTGAACACTAATAGTAAGTGGGTCTGAGCAGTTTCTGGGGCATCAGAGAATGGGGACACAGCATTGCCCTGTCATACCATCTCATAGACTTTGGATAAAAGAATAAAACAAAGTTTTTACCACTGCAAACACTCTTCACCTGTGCTACTGTTGCTACACAGATAGTTATACTCACACTAGCACAATAAGAGCTTGCCCAAGTACTGTTTGTGTATATTAGCAGGGGAATCTCACAGGTAGCTCGGAGTGTAGACATAGCCTCAGCATCCATAGGAGGTGAGAACATTCATAGGATTACTCCCTTAGGCCTGCTGTTTTCATTTGCTGACTATCTACAGCTTCCATTAAAGTCAGGCACTTTAATCTCAGGGTAGAGGAGACATTCTTCATCTAGAATATTGTGTGCCTCAGTTCTGACCCCCTTTCCCCCACTGCCTGTCTAGCTGTCCTAAAAGCTTCCAGATGTGGCACTTCTTCCTCCTCGTTAGAGATCTCACAAGAGGTGTGAAATATTTGTAGTGAAAGGAGAACAGCTTTAACTTGCTCTTTTTTTATAGTTACGAATTTTAAAAGGGGTCTGGTGTGCCAAATTTTCTGAATGTCTCACAGGAAAGGGAAAAAACCCCTCTGCTAATGGACATGAGCCCATTTTTGAACTGAAGATGAGCAAAAGATGGCTTCAAAACCTGGTCATTGACATTCAAAATGGCATTTAGAAAATAGGTATTTCACTGAATTTCATAGAAAAAGGAAACTTAAAGGTCCTGAATGAAATCACCCAAAAGTGAAGCAGCAAACACTATTTTTTAAATCCAAAATTTCTTGGGGAAATTTGGGGGGATGGACTCGTTAGGCAACACATTAGCCTGTTGTCTGTTTCCTTGTACTCCCTGTATATATCTATTGTTTCTTGTCTTATACTTATAATCTACCTTTTTATTTCATATTTATACAGCTTCTAAGCACCATGGTCCTATTAATTCTGGTTATCAAGCACAACTTTTAACTATACTTCCAGGAAGTCAGGAAAAAGATGTTCCTAAATCTATTTTTTTTTAAATAAAAATCCAGGAAATCAACAGCAATTCACCATTCTAATCTTATTGGTGCTAGTCAAATAGTGCTGTTCTAGACATTAAAATTAACAAATGAGGTTTTTTAAATATTTGACATGGGGTTCATATGAGAAAATGGTTAATGCTTGAATATTTTATGAGAACACCAGAAAATAGGGTGGATGTAGGACTAATGTACAAATAACCCTGGTTTGGTTTGATTTAAAAAAACAAAAGAAAAAAAAACTATCACTCTACAGTTTTGCCTGTACTTAGTTTTTAGAGATTACTCTAAGGTTCTATAGAGTAGTTTATAAAAATGAGAGCTTGAAATGTTGGTGGCTTGTGATTTAGAAAGAGATGTGAAAATAATAAATGGGTACTTAAAAAGCTGTAACTGCCCAGTGCTTTATAAACACGTAAGGGCCAGACAGTGACACCTTCATACCCATTCTAGCAGATCCTCTGCTGGTGTAAATTGTCATCTCCACTGAATTCATGGAATATCCTTTGACTTGACTTGAATGGAGATATGACAACTTACAGATACTGAGGATCTGCCTCTCTGACTTCAACATGATTAAGAGTTTAAGAATCTGAACCTAAATAATTTAAGCCCTACAGTGCCCCTCTCAGTAGTAAATATGATCCTCAGTTTACAGGAAGGGAAACTGAAACAGAGGGTAAGTGCAAAACTTTCAAGTGTGCTGATTTTTGGTGTTCACATTTTTGCAGTGAAGGGGGGCTGTGGATGCTCGGCATGTCTAAAACTCAAGACACTACATGACTAAAGTCCAGAGCTTAAAAACTGAGGCACTTAGAATGAGTGGACATGTGTTTAAAAAAAACGACCCTTGAAGTCTTTGCCTCACATAATGCAAACTGTGTCTAGAGGCCAAATCATGACTTTGCGGTACATAACTAGGCAGGGGATTTAGAGGGGACCTTAAGACTCCTCCTTTGCTCCTTAATACAAATGTCACACATTGTGAACCACAGCGTAGGGAAAGAGGAACCTCCACAGAGCTAATGCAGGTCAGTAGACTGTGGGTGGAGTTTTGACTTTGCTTCCCCCTCTCCATATTCTGACCAGCACAGTTGAACCAGTGCCATTGGGGTGGGAGGAGAGGATGTAAGCTACACTAGGTAAAATGCTGGTGCAGTTTAATTCCACTTGGAGCAAGGGGAAACAAGGCACCAGACTGTGACTCCAAGTAACAATGTGCTCCCTGGTCTCCTCCAGGCAACACAATTGCATGCTGTTCCTTACTCAGGGATTAATTTTTTTAAGCACTTAAATAATACAAATGAATGAGCCACTGTAAATGTGGTAGATTTTCATAAGAAATGCCAACATTATGTATAGAAATGCTTGAGATCACTGTAGCCAAAGAAAACTGGCTCAAAATTAAAGATGATTGTACCCTTTAAAACTCACTGGTTGAGTGTATTAAATTAGGTTCTGTAATACTTGCCTCCTACCTAAAGCTGTTCTGAGTTTTAAATCAGTAATGATCTTAAAGTACTCTCAACTCAACAGAGGAGCTGCAACAAGGCAAAGTATTGTAGTTCCTGAAAATACTAATGGGTTTTATTTAAAAAAAAAAATAAAGCTAACCTTCCACATGAATTGGTAAATGATCTCCCACTTCAAACCACTGCAATCATAAAATGGCTGATCTCTTACTGAGCTTTACAGGGGAGCCAGGGAGCATAAGGCTGCAGGGAGGCACCTCTCCCTGTTAGCAATCAGTGAATGGGAACATGCCAGCTGGAGTCACATGGCTTAGGTGCCTAAATAGTTTGTGCTGAGAATGGGTTGGAACTTGCCTTGCTCCACACAAAATGGCTGGAGGAGGAGGAGGTGGTGGTGATGATGATGATGATAGCCACCTTAACTTTTAGCCCAGGGAGGTTAGAGCACTTACCTGTGATGTGGGAGACCTAAGTTCAATTCCCCCCTTTCTGCCTGATGGATAGAAAGGGTGAGACCCCTGTTCAAATCCCCTCAGGAGAGTTCTCCAACCACTGAGCTGTGGCATATTCTCATGGGGGGAGGGAGGCAGGCTCTGTCACTCTGTCCTCTTAAAGTTGTTCCTCTGTGGATAAATAATGAAAGAGTGACTGGAGGAGGGGAACTGGACCCTGGATCTCCCACCACCAAGCTACTAGAAGGAACTTTTACCCTGACAACTTAGGTGCTGAGTGAGTTTAGGTACCTACAGGATTTTGGTGGGAGTTTTGTGGATTGCCATGGAGGCTAAAATCAGGATGTTGATACCTAAACCTGAGACTTAAGAGTTTAGGCCCCAATCAACGAAGGTACTATGTTCCTCCAGCTGGCCTTAGTGACTAACCTAGGTCAAAACAAAAGAATCAGGGAAAGAAGGAACCAAATATTGACAATGCTTATGGCATTGGAAACTCTACTTATTTGAATGCATGTATTGGTGAAAGTTCTGAAAAGATAACTTTCTTGTGTTGTAGTTCAAGAACAATGATCTATTTTATCAGCATTTCTAAAGTACCTATCACCATCATATGCAGGCACTGAGCATGGTTTAGAAGAAATGTTGGGATGGCTGTAACAAATATGGCAACTTCTGGAAATATCCTGGGCAATCTTATTGAATTAAATTTGTCTATATGGAGTTCATTGTATTAAAAATTCAAATATGAATGTATTTTTGTGGGATTCTATGTAACTTCTCTAGTGGGGAGATGTGACAAATGTAAACATGGGAAGTGCTATGAGCTCCAAAGGACTATTTTAAACAATGGACCAGATAAGAATGAACTTTTAGTTGAGTAAGTTTCCTAGGCAACACTTGGGAGGAGGGGAATGCAAATTTCCACCTCCAGACCCAAACTTTTAAAGTTATGCCTTGAGAAGAAACCATTATCTGCTGACTACCTGTTCCCAGGCCCAAAAAATGTATAAAAGAGTAACTTGCAGATTCACGGGGGTGGTTGTTCTGAGAAAAAGGTGTCATGAATTTGTTACAACAGGGAAAATAGCCTGTGTGAGGTTTGAAGGACTGTTCACCTGCCAGAACCCTTGATGAGGTTGGGATGTTCTCTGGTAAGCTAATTAGCATTACTGTAGGTTCTTTTATTGTTTTTAATGTTTTCTATATAATGCTTTTTCCTTGAGAATAAATATGCTTGCTTTGAAAGAGCTGTGTGGTAATTATTCTGTTTGTAGCCTCTGAGAAGAAAGCAAAGCAGGCCTGCTGTGGCAGTCTGACATGCTGGGAAATTCACAGTGTAGGTAAGGAACATTGTAACCTGAAAATAACCTGCTCAAGCAGGAGAGAGATGCCAGTTTCTGTCCAAGAGAGGTGACAGCTGGGGAGCCAGAAACCTAAGAGTGAGTGCCCTTTCTGGAGCACAGAGAATGAATACAGTTACAGTTGCCATGACTTGTGACACTTATCCTGATAGCATCTAGAAATGTTGGGATCTCTCATTATAAAACCGTCAGTTCTCCATCCTGCCTTTTGGCTTGATCATTTGGCTTCTGCAATACCTTTTGAGAGCACTGCCAGGTTCAATTCTGTTTGAGCATGCTATGGTGACAAGCTGAGATTAACAACATGAGCTGAAGACAAGGGAGAAGTGGTGTGTTTCTTCCTGATTCCACTTGGCAGGGAGCCTTTATTGAAACCATTCTTCCTTTATTTCCCTCCAACTTAGATCTCAGCTCTTTTATTCTATGTGAGCTAGATAATGGCCTTGGTGTGTCCTGGAAAAAGAGACAGTCCTTGAGATAGCATAGCTTTCTCTCATTAAAGGCTTCATAAATTGGCACCAGAGCCTTGCCTTGTGAATGGGAAGCCAACCCAGGTTATGGAGCACTGGCATAACATAGTCCTTGGTTCATTACATTAAAGAGATGGGCTGTTGAGTCATTCACCACTTGAGTTTTCTTTGTGAATTTCTTCTGCTGGCCCAGGGAGAGTGAATTACAATAGTCTAGTTTGGAGGGTATGAAGGCATGACTAGTAGGTCCAATTCATCATCCAAAAAAGAGTAAAATGAGTTTAAAATGGAGGCTAATATTGTAATTATGAAGCTCCATATTAAAGGAATTTTGATTTACTTTCCATTTAGCTTTCTTAGAAAAACTACAATTTTCAGGTATCTTTGATATCTGGAGGCTGAACATACATTTCATACCCCTGTGTTAGTGGAGAATATAAAGAAAATGTATTGATAGGCTAGATAAGATAAATTTTAGAAATTAATGCACTCTGCCAGTTGTATATTCTTATTAATAAATAATTTTTAGCTGAGGTAACATTTCAAGAGTCTAAATGACTTTTGAAAATAGGATTTATGCTCCTATGTCTTTAAAACACTTCCAAAAATATTACCCCTCTGAAACTTTTACCCCAAATGTGCAAGTAAACATATGATTATTTGTAGATTACCTCTATTTAGATCATTAATTCTTTATAAAATCAGGGGGTAAGTCAACTCAAAGTCTTTATTATAACACTAGGGAAAATTACCTTTTGCAATGACATGTAGCATGACCTTCAACTACTAATAATCTAGGAGGAGTTCAAGGCTAACTGTTCAAACATATAGAATGCCTAAAATATACATTGTTCTTCAAAAAAGTAAGGCACTCGGGAAATATAATCTATATCAGTCACCAGGACAAATGCCCTTATGTTGGAGATGGCTGCAAAGCACACTTTTAACTTATTGATAACACTGGCACAGCAAAGATAAGGTCATTTTCACATGAAATAGCACCGGCAAATTTTACCAGTTCAAAATTGCATATAGTACATTGCTCAGAATTGAGGAGTACAGGAAAAAGAGTTAATTTGAGAGCAGAATAAATGAGAAAATTTGAACAAAATCTAATCTCTCATCTTCTGAGAATTTGAATAAAAACAAAAATTAATATGGTCTTCAACTCCCACTTCAAAAATAATTAAAAAACTGTTGCCATTCGTTCCTGAATACATCTTAATTTGTATATTAAAATGGTTAAAAGTTAAACTTTGGTTCCTATAACTTGTCTGTGATTTCAGAAATGTTTTCTTTGAGGTCCTTCTGAGTGTACCATATCAATATGTATCTCCCTCTCTGCATAGAAATATGCATTATTGCTATGTTATGGACATGAACAGTGAAATCAGGCAGAGAAACCACTCACGGAAATGAAGGCACAAACAGACTAGGAGAAATGAAAAGGTGGTGATGATAATAAAAAAGATGGAATAATCTTAAACTTAAAAAAAATATATATATATATGCTGGTTTTAAAAATGGGTCTTCTCTAATATCAGCTTTGTAAGTTCTGTGGCAATTAACTAGAAATGTATCATACCAGCAAATGACTTATCTGAATGTGGTGATATGAGTATCCTTGACTTTATAGATAATACAGTCACATTCCTCTGGGCAGGTGTGAGTTTCTTATAGAAACAATGACTTCCAATTACCACAGTTTGATGCAACATGGCATGTGCTAGCTGGAAAGAGAACACATATCACCACTGCATGTCTGAAGTGTGTTGCCTCTGGATCACTGCTAAAGTTTAAGATCTTGTAGAGCTTATAATTGAAATTTACTAGTTGGAAGCAAGTCCCTACCTGTGTGAAAATTGTATTTTTAAAAATAATGTGATTTATCCACCTACCATCACTTTTTTCCTCCGCATTACTCCCCTCCCCCACCCACATACATATTTCAAAGTAAATCTTAGTGCTCCTGAGGGACAGACTGAGAGCACTAGAATTGGGGCCATGTGCAGTGCAGGTTTTTTCAGTTTTCAAGTTTTCTCATACATTTCTGCAAATGCATTTCAATCCCAAATTGTGCTAACCCTGCTAGTCCAGGACCGTTCTCCTGTGGAACATCAATAATTGTGTCAATATGGCGTGTGGTTTTTATAATGCATTGTTCCAGGTTAACTTATAACACTAGTTAAACATGCATTTGAAAAGTACCTTTTATTATAGGTGGAAATATTTCCCTTGATATTTTAGCCATCATGTGGTCTTTTTACAGATACACAAGCATAGAATTTCATCCCTTTTAGATAAAAATAATTGATCAGGTTTATCTTTTCGATCAAGTTATTGAGAATTTTCTTTACTTTGTTAAAAACTTCACCTCTAGGCCCAGTATACCAAGGTTAAATTAAAAGGGAAACTGCAAGAAATTCTTCGTATTTTTTGTTCAATTTCATCTGTTCATTAAAATTCAATCTTCTATTCATTAAAATTACATCTTTAACACATGTCCTTGTTACTCATTTCTGCTAATATTATCTACATCATCCACCCAATTTTCTATACTTAACAAATCTAAAGGAAATCAATATCTATCAAATGTAATCCTGCTCTTCTCTCACTTCATTCCTCATTCTCAATCATGTCTTTTGGTTTATCCTGTAAGGGCAAGATTATTATGCCTTTCCAGTACATTATTAACATTAGTTATACCTACAAAATGTTTTCCTAGATGTAAATTCTAAAAAAATATTAGTTATAAACTCCAGTTAGTTGACTTGTTAATGTAAACACAGATCTTCATCCTAGAGCAGCATTCCCCTTGAACATGCTAATGGGTGTTATCCCATAGCAGCGACACAGTTGTCCTTCATCTCTAGAATCACTCAGCCCCCCTCTTGCCAGTCTCCTAAGAGATTGTTTTCCTATGCCTGTGATCACACTTTCCCTACCCATAGGCTTCCCTACTAGGATCAATTCCTTCCCTATACTATATGGTTATACCGTTTCCCTGACTCCACCTAGCAATAAGGAGACATTCCCATGGTCCTGCACCACAGCAGAGCAGGATCTTGACCAGCTTATGCCCCATGATGTGCTCAGCAGCACGTCTGGCCTGTCCAAAACGCATCAGCAGAATGGCTGTACTGTCAAAGTGGCTTGCTTTCTGTCATCACACTGTCCAAGAGGACACATCTGTTAGGACTTAAGGAAACTTTGTCCTTATCATTAATATTCATCTGTCTAGCTAAATTAAAAAATCCTCTAGGAAATTCTCATTTCCCACTGACACATTTGGGGACTATAATTTGAAAATTAAATATCCAGAAAGACACTGTTTTTTGACCTTCTCTTCCGGCTACAAACCTTCCTTAATTTAAAATTTGTTCAATTCTCATAAAATGAAAAATAGGCAGAGACCCTGTCCAGGGGTTAAAAGTCACACAGAAACCACTGGTAGCTGATGAGATCCCAAAAGACCTTTGTGGGGTAGGGTGTGGGCAGAAAACTGTTTAAATATGTTTGAAAGGAGAAGGGAAATGTACAATAATTTATGATATAGTAAAATATTTGTATTGACATTGGATTGAATAATCTATTTTTATTTTTGCTGGACCCAGTTTAATCAATCTCTCTCTCTCTCTCTCTCTCTCTCTCTCATATATCAGTGACTATAAAGTGTAAAAGCCGTATATAAAGGCAAACTATTTTATTATTTATTACAGCATTTTTATTGTACAAATAATATATATAGCAATGATGATGTGACTTAATCCTTGATTCAGAAAAGCACTTAAGGATGTGATTATTTACCTGGAAGAGGGAATATCATGAACACAGAAGTGGTTTTCACAGGGTGAGGCTCATCCATTGTACCACAGGTATACTTACCCCTGCAATTTTCTGAAATGTGGGGGAAACCACTGCATAATTTGTGGTTGGGTCATGGGATTGCATTTCAATGTCCCCTAGCTTTGTACGGAGAGGGAATGGGATACAGCACTGTACTTGGAGTCAGGCTTTTCCCAGGTGCTGCTGGGTGACCTTGAGGAAGTCACCTCATAGCTCTGTGCCTCAGTTTACCTCTCTGTAAGATGGGGATAGATCCTTTGTAAAATGCTTTGAGGTCTACCGATGAAAAGAGCTATATAAGAACTAAATAAGATATCATTAAAATTAAGCATGTGCTTGAATACTTTGCTGAATCACGGCCTTATTGGTTAGGACTTCAGTATATATAGGGAACGTGCTTTTGTAAGCATAGAGCCAAATCGAACCAGCAAACAGTTACATATGTGTTTACTATAACTCACTTGACTTTAGTAGGACTTTCAATGGGATTACTAAAGTGTATAAAAAGTTACTCAGATAATTTGCAGAATAAGCACAAGTATAAATGTTTGCAAGATTTGTGCATGACTTTGCACAGGATTTGGTAAGTACATTGGAAATGCTCTGTGATGCTAAAGTGGAAACCATTAAAAACACCACCAACCTGGATCAATGGGAGGGAAACTTGACTGGAGCTGCAGTGATTGGGACAGGCTCAGAAGAAAAGGGTGGGGAAACACATGATGGGGACACATTAGAGAGGTCCCTCCTCCTGCAGAGGCTCTATTCACCCATTGGCAAACAGAAGGAAGAAGGGAGCTGATTGCCCCCACATTCTCCCTTTGCATTAATTTAAATCTTAGCTCAGGTACACGGGAGCTATTACCTGCACTGTTTTAGCAATCACCATCCCAACTCCCTAACTCTAATATCAGACCTGAGGCGTCTGATATTTGATGCTGTGGGTCTGACCAAGTGCCTGTTTTGGGGAGCGGGAAGGATCTTTTTTTCTTCTTGTTGGGGCCAAACTGACAGAGACCTATTTTTTCCCATCTTCCTCACAGCATCTCAAAGGCACAATTAGGTTAGATGGGCGTGGGACTGGGTAATTAGTTGTAGTACTTAGGGATATTAGTTCATTGAAACTTGCAGAATGTTTCCAGTGTGGTTAAAAGGCAAAAAGGGGTAGGTCCCAGAAGTAAAAGACCTGGGATTTTGCTGATGTATCTTGTGCCTATGGCATGGCAGGAGACCTCTTGGCCTTCACAGGTGAAACCTTTTGTGTCCTTTGTCCCAGTGGACAGGGGATTTGTGGACAGTGAGGGGAGCAACCACTACCTCCCAATGTTTTTGCACTTACTTAAAGTTTGGTAGGCTGTGCAATCGGGGGACGAGTGGTATGGCCTGACCACTTTTAAGCAGTGGCCCTGTACTAAATCAGTACAGCTGCTATCAAATTTTAGTGAGTGGCATTGTGACCCAGCTCATGGGAAGTCTTTTCTTGAATGATGGAGCACAGGGGAGTCTGCCAAGAACTCAATTCCTGTCAGCACCAAGCACATGTGCTCTGTGGGTGAGTGAAAGGGTAGACTCCCCAGCTGCAGGAGAACCAGGGTCCCTGTGGGAGGAGGTGGGGATGAATGTGGACAGGAACAAGGTCCCTGCTAGAGTGACAGGAGGACGGGACTAGAATTTGCCCCCTTACCTCCCTAAGAAGTATCTGAATTAGTGCCACTGCTCTGTATCTCTCAAGGGTGTGTGCGCGCACGTAAAAGGATTCACAGAGTAAGCTGAATCATAGGCTAGGCAGAGAAAAGTCTATCCTGAGTTATGGATGAGATACTGAGAGCCCTGTTAACCTCCCCTTATTCCCCCAGAACTACTGAAAATGTCTAATATGTGAAAGTATGGGTGTCAGGGTGGGTAGGCCCTTGTGTCCAGTTTAATAAAGCTGCAGTCTTCTGCTTAAAATCCATTCCTCTGTCTTCATTCACTAACTTCTCCTGATCAAGGCTCCATTGGTCAACCATTACCACAAAAGTAGTGCAGCTAGCTAAGTCTGAGGGGAAAAAACTAGATTCATTTCAGGGTGTTGCAACTGTTGGCAAATATTGGCCTTTTTAGTGCTTACCAGTGAGTCCAGTCGAAAGAAGTTAGCTTCATTAATTTGCAAAAAGGCTCAGCACAGGGGGATCTGTCTGAAAATTCTGCTCTGTGAACAGGGTTGACTGAATGAGCTACACTTACAGACTTACATTAGACAGGCACTTCCCTTTCGTTACAAATTCCTGTGTGAGCAGAACTAGTTAAAACTAATGTGGGTAGAAGAAGATGTTTTGAGGTGAACACAAGTTTAGTTTAAAACCTTGTGTGGGGGACTACATAAAACTCGAGTGCCAGTGCTCTGACACCTTGATGCTGGCTATAAGAAAACTGAAGTATTGTAAATTGAAAACACTTATGTAAATCAAACAATGCTTCTGTAGCCCCTATTTGTACTATGATAAAACAAATATCTGAACGTATTAGTTCCTTCAGAAGATATGCTGCTGGGATTTGGATGGGAAAATTGTTTTGAAGCCAAAACAGCAGTTTCCTCATCTTAATTATGTGTGGATTTGCAAGTACCTAGAGCCAATTATTCTGATAGTGCTACTGCTATTAATGATAGGAAATGGAGCTGGTGCTGCTGTGGCAGTCATTATTGGGCCCAGCTAGAATTAAAGACACTGCTTGATTATAGAGCTTGTCATTGGCAGATGGAATAGGAACGAAACTATTATCATGGCTGCTGAGGAAAAATAAGCAAAGTGCTGCTATGGCAGGGCATGAAGAGATGCTACTGAAGCTAACTTTTTCAGGAACATTTTGAGTAGAAGCCATGCTTCTATAGGAGGTAGGGGAATAGGAAAATGTAAGCCTATAACAAATGAACAAGACAAAGCATAGATATCACTTATTTCCAGAGGGAATATTACCCTGTTTGTGTAGGGGAGGTATAGTTAAAAGTAGTAATGCTCTAGAAGAAGAGTTCATTCAATTGTGGAATCTTATGACTAAAATGTATTTCAAATAGTATAATAAATAATATGCAAAACACTAGCTACTTTTTTTATTAAAAAAAAGCCCTTCTATAGGCTGTTTGAAAAACAGCAAAAGTTTTTCATAAAACATAAATAATATGCACATTGGAAGTATTAGTTCATAAGATAAATAAGATTTAATTGGCATCACAGAGACTTAGTGGGATAAGTCTCATGACTGGAATATTGGTATAGAGGGAAATAGCTTGCTCAGGAAGACAGGCAGGATATAAATGGAGGAGGTGTTGTGTTATACATCAAGGTTACATAAACTTGTTCTGAGGTCCAGAAGGCAGTGAGAGGCTTGAGTGTCCCTGAGCAAAAATAAAAGGGGTAAAAAAAATAGGGGTGATCTCATGACAGGGGTCTATTATAGATCACCAAATCATAAAGAGGTGGTAGATCAGACATTTCTAGAATAAATAACAGAAATATCCAAAACACAAGAACTAGTAGTAATGTGGGACTTTTAACTACCCAGACATCTGTTGGAAAAGTAATATGGCACAACACAAAATGTCCAAGTTTTTAAGAATTGGTTTAGACAAACACCTGTCAGGGATGGTCTAGGTTTACTTTCTCCTTCCACAGCACAGAAGGTTGAACTTTATGTCTTCTCAAGGTCCCTTCCAGCACTATATTTCTGATTTAAAAAATATAATCTGCAGAAAATTCAAAAAATTTCACCGGGGCTTAAATATTTACCCAAATACTGTGAGTAATTTGTATTTTTGTCAATGAACTTTTTTTTGTTTTTGTATCTGCCCAATTCTATGTAGGAGAAAATTTAGAGGGGAATGGACCAGGGGTGCTGGAACAATTTTTATAGTGGGGATTGCTGAAAGCCATTGAACCGCTTCAAGCGAGGGGGTGTGGCAGCACCCCCGCACTCCTAGTTCCAGGACCTATGGAATAGGCTGTCATTAAATGAATTTAGCGTTTTTCTGTGCACTAGTAGAATCTCCAAGCCAAACTCGCCTAATATGTATGCCTAAATGTAGACTCCCATATACTTATTTAGGCACCTAAATAAGTAGCCTGATTTTGACTTTAACAGAAGCTTGTTGAGTGAAAACCAGGCCACTAATTTAGCCACCTAAATATGGATTTAGGAACTTAACTTTAGGCACCCATTTTTTAAAAACTGTGGCCTCTGTAATATAGGCTGCATTTTGTTTCCCTTTAAATTGCAGTTCTTCAACATTAGAATAATTTCAGGATTTAGTGTATGCAAAAGCAAATGTTCATTTGACACAAATGCATGCAGTTTTAGTACAAAGTGTTTTGCTCATATTTGTGATATTGTGTTGGCTGAAAGGCGTTGAAAGAAAAATTATTTTCAACTGAGAGTATTACTATAGAATAATAAGTAATAATGCTAGTTAAATGAAAGTACGACTGGCTTACAGAGGTTTCCCCATCTTTTTTGCAGTTAATAGGTCTTTAACTGCACTACTGTATTAGCAAGCAAGACCTAATTTAAAAAAACAACACACTGATCTGTTTAAATTAAAGAGAATCTGTTTCTCTCGGAAGCTGTTGATATGCAAAGACACAAAACCCAAACTCTTCCACCCCATACAATACAGATAAAGAAAGCAGTCATTTGCGTGGTCAGAGTCAAGTAGCTGACTATTTAAAAAATGCCAGTTGCCCCTAATTCTCTCTCTTGCTGCTACTCTGATTATTTTTACATGTAATAATAGTTGTACTCATTCCTTGGTTGTTATCTGCTAGAGCTTGCCAAAAATAAGCATTGATTAGTGACTGCACAAAGAATAAATGCTCACTGAGAGTAAGAGAGAGAGCAGAACTAGCCATATTTAGATTTTATTATTCTGAGGACAGAGTACTGGAACTCACTTACATTGATGTCTGTGGAATCATACCAATGTAAGACTGATGTAAGTGAGCGTCTTAAGACCTGTGTCTTTTACAGAGTTAAGGATATAGTGGGCACTTAAGAGGTGTCTGGCTGGTGGGTCTTGCCCAATGTTCAGGGTCTAACTGATCACCATATTTGGGGTTAGGAAGGAATTTTGCCTTAGGTCAGATTGGCAGAAAGCCCAGTGCGGGGGGGCGGGGTTGTCTTCCTTTGTAGCAGGGGGCACAGGTCACTTGCAGGTTTAAACTAGTATAAATGGTGGATTCTCTGTAACATGAAGTCTTTAAATCATGATTTGAGGACTTCAAGTAACTCAGCCAGAGGTTATGGGTCTATTACAGGAGTGGGCGGGTGAAGTTCTGTGGCCTACAATGTGTGGAAGGTCAGAGAAGATGGTCATAACGGTCCCTTATGGCCGTAAAGTCTAAGGCCAGAAGGGACCACTGTGAGCTTGTATCTAACCTCCTGCATAACACAAGCCATTAAATTTCAACCAGTAATCCCTGCATTATCCCCAAGAATTTCTGGTTAAACTTGAACTTATCTTTCTGAAAGACATCAAGTTCTGATTTCAAGAGTCAAAGTGCTGGAGAATTTATCACATCCCTTGATAAAATGCTTCAATAATTTACCTCACTGTAGTAATATAGGGCTCAGAACTGGATTCAGATCAAGCATGTCCAGGTCCCTTTGAAAACAAATACTACAATTCCTTTGCCTTCGAGGATGTGTGTCTATACAAGTCTACCGTAATTCTACCACTGCAGCAATCCTGAAAGATTGAAATCTATCTCTAAACTTATATGATGAAAACAGTGATGACAGAGATCAAAATGTGGAGTTGTTATGGCAACTGGCATACAGAGGATAAGTGTATGGAACAAGAATTGCAAACAGTGCCAAAGAAAAGTGCAGGAATCAATGGGGTTACTAATTTAAGTGCTCAGTTGAACAATCCTGCACCTATATTCCTTGAGGGGTGCACCATACTCCCCACTACAGGCCACCCAGCAGTGCTGCCCCATACCTATAGGCAGCTATCAGGTCCTATTGGTGCCCCTTCCCTGTCCCCTAGGGGACAGAGAGAAAGCAGTCTCTATGCTTTAGGGAACACAGAGACTACAGTTGAGACTGTTGCTCAGTGGCACATGGGTGACTCCTTGCACCCTCACCCTGCGTCCCTTGTGCAGCTGGGGGCCAGCAGTGCACAGAATATCCCTTAGTGTCACCCATCCATATACATAGTATTATCAAGTACTTAGAGAAGAGGTATTATAACCTTCCGGTGCCTATTAGTTAATTTCTCTCATGCTAATATGGCATGCCATGAAGTACTTTTCTTCTTCAAGCACTAGCTGCATGGATGCCCAGGCTTGTAAAGCATGTACATATTGAAGGTTTTGGTGTCCATTTGGGCAACTTATGTACCCTACCTTTGTCCATGCACCCACCAACCAACGATCTACTACACACACACAAATTTCATTAAACATTATTAAGGTTGCAGAGCCAAGCATTCAGAAGTTAGGAAGTGCCAGAATTTGCAAGCTTGATTTGGCCCTCTTGTGAATATGCATTATGATACAGATTTTAATGATATGATCACATACTGTTTATTCACAATATCCAGTCAGTAACCCTTGTTGATCTTTTTACGTACTTTTTGTGTGTGTAATTTTGTAGGGTTTTAAAAAAAGCAAATTTTTAAAGAGAGGAATTCTACATGTGTAGCATCATATTAACACCCACATGCATCAAGATCAGGATTGGAACCTTTAGATCCACTGCACAGGCTTCTATGATTTGAACTAATGGAGTAACCTATTGTAATAGTAAGTTGTCCTCCTCTATGTGGACTAGTACTAGAGGGGGAAGGGACACTTTATCAATGGATTTCAGGCTGGATTTAGCACTGTCGCCTTGAGCACCAACTTCCAGGGGGCACCACCACATCACTGTGCTGCTGGATTTTATTTTTAACCTTTGCTCTGATAGGCAGACCATTTTTGTTCTGCTCTGATTCATTGGCCATCCTTTATTTTATTCTATTTTATTTTATTTTGCCTCTGTCGCTGTGAGTGAGAAAGAGAGAGAGGGAGAGGGAGAGACATTTTCTACTGTGGGTGGCAAAACAGCTAAGGCCACTCCTGATGAGTTTCAAAGATATTAGCTGACAGGAGGGGATTGGTGAGACTCAGGAATCTTGAGCTCCTTTCCAGGCTCTTTTCTGCCTGTTTCCCCCAACTTGAACCTATCTGACACTTTCCCTCCATTGTCCACCTGTCTCTTCTCTAACCCTGGCTCCTTGTCCCAATCCCATTCACCTCATGTAGCCAGTCCTAGTGTCCACCTCTCAGGCATCTAATACTAGTCCCAGAGTCCTTGCCTAGACAGTCCTAGTATCCCCTCAATACTCACAATGCCAGTCTCCTTGCCCAGCCAATCCCAGTCTCCCTAAGCTCCCTAGCCAATCCCTGTCTCTCTCTGCCCCAAGCCCAGCCTACAGTTGCTCCCAAACCCACTTTCATCATCCCCATCAACTCCCAGCCCCAGTCTCCCCAATGTGCTCCTTGTCCCAGTCCCTTTGCCCAGCAAGCTCCAGTTCTCCTCTTGCTCTTTGCTTCTTTCTCGATCTATCTCCCTTTCTCCCTCCAGATCCCAGACCCAGTTTCCTCCACCCCTTCCACCCAAACAACTCTTCCCATCTCCCAGCCTGGCTCTAGTCCTCTCTGTATTTGAGTTGGGCAGCTACCTGCCAGGGACTAGCAGAGTGGGCATTGAGAGCACAGAAGCGATGGGCTTCTGCTCTCAATTCTGTTTCCTGGGCCCAGACCCAACATGGCTTACAGCTAGGAACTGCAATTGCATGGAAAGTCCTGCTGAACCCCAGGCTGGATCATGTCTACTGCAGATAGAATCTCTGGAGAATTTAGCTGTGAAGCTCTAGGAGGTCTCCACTTATACAAGCTTATAACTTGGCCAAATTTGGGAGGATTTTTGTGGGGATGTCATACAGCACATCCCTGACACAAAAGCCATCTGTCTGACAAATTTCAAGTCCCTGTGCTAAAGCAAGAGAACACTAGAGCTCCTCAAATAAGAGGTCACCAGTTAACAAGGCCAAAACAATGTATTATTCCCTAGACTCATTCTTGGAAATGGCTGAACCATTTTGACTGAAATTTTCCAAAATTATTCATCCTGAGGCAGTCATTCAGCATAGAAAATTTCAGCCTAAATATTTAAAGTCAGTCAAAGTTATAAGCAACTGAAAACAGGGTCTTATAATAGGAACGATCAGGCAACTTTTGATAAGTGATGCTTCCATACCTGATTACAATAAGGAGATTTAGCGCAAAATGCTACTCATTTCCTGTCAATAGCTAGTAGGAATTCAGTAGTGTCCACTGTTGCCCCCATCCCTCCTTTTTAGAAAAATCAATTATGTCGTCTTTTATTAGCTTACATTTAGCAAAATGTAGTTTATATAGTTTGTAAAGCTTGCCAAGTGTTTTGATCCCATTGGGCCTTTTCTTTCATTTAACTGAATTAAGCCTGCTTCATTTTGGATTTCCCTTTCCTCATTGAACTTTGTGAGAGTGCTGATAAAATCCACTGGCTTCAAGCCATGTCCCTCCAGCAATGGCGCTATGTGTGTGTGATTTGTAGCCTGTACAAATTCTGGGCAAAGGGATGTGCCTTGAAAGAGTTTCTAAATTTGAGCAAGTTTGAGTGGGAGCAAATTGCAGAGAATCTGTTACTATGAATGCCCTGTTTCTGGCACCTATGACGTTCTTGGGGAAGTTAGTACAAGCCTTGTGGGTAGTCATATCCGATGATGTGGTGGGTCAGAGATGGGGAGGTATTATTAAGTAACTAGGGCATAGGGCCTTCAGAAATCATGGAAAATGGTTTCTCCAGGTCAGATAAAGTCTTAATTACTATTATAGAAGTGGATCCTCTCATCCAGTCAGAATGCGAGGAAGCAGTAACTTTACTTTACTTGGTGATGACACATGTGAACTGTGTGAAAGCTTCAGCTTGCCAAACATTCCATGCGGCCTTGCCTGCTCCAGACAAAGCATCTGCCTCCCTGAATCTGTCAGAAGATGCTAATTAAAGACAATTAACAACTAGCCATACTAAAACTCAACTGTACATTAAGATAGCAATTATATAATTGGCCTTTACCTTTCTATGGCAATAATCTGATTAAAAACCTGTCGTTTTATCCACACAGGAATCAAATTATTACTTTTGTAAAAGAGTAACAATTATATTATTTCTAAGTTATTGTTAGTAAAATTTCTAAATTGATTTCTGAGTCACTTTCATTATCAGCAAAAGGGCAGCTGGAGTTACCTGAATAAGTGCCTTGAAAAAAAATATACCCTCTGATTCATTTTGCAGACAAGAAAAAAGAAAAATCCCTTCTGAGTTAACATGTAGACCAATGATGCCTCATTCCATTATTTCTACTGCACTGTGAAAAATTTCATAGCCAGAGAAGACTTCTGGTACAATATCTCTTCTGTGATATTCTGTTCTACCATCAATGTTTTATAACATTTCACAGTTGTGCAGAGAACAATCATGCATGACCTCATGGGAGACAAAGTTCTTTATGTTCATATCACCTATTATTTGTGACCTTTTGTTCAATTGGTTGTATGCTTGTCACAGCACATTACGCAAATGTTCCTGTCTGCTATTTCCACCGTGATCGTATCAAAGCCATAGGATATCACAGGAACCATGCGACATTGTGTATTGATTGATATGAAAAAGCCCACATCAGTGTCAAAGCAATTCAGCAGTCACAGAAACAGTTTGGTTAGCAGCTTATCCTGGGAGCGTCTAATCCTGCAAAACCTAACTCCTGCGAATAGTGCTCACTGTTGTGACCAATCCAGCTGTGACTTTAATCAGGCACTTAGGACCAGGCAAGATCCTCAGTTGTGGCTGTGGAAAGCTTAGAGCAGCTGAGGAGTGAGGATGCAAAGAAGCTTTTTGTCCTATATGTCACAAGCTGCCAATGACCCTAAGGTGCTGTTCCAGCTGGTAGGGCCTGCCAGGGCACAGGATACCACATGCAACCACACTTCTCTCTTTTTCTCTGTATCTGTGTCTAGGATGAGGGTGGTATAGAAGCCACTATGATGGATTTATACTATGTATAGATTTCCCTTTATGAAAGTGTTCACAAGATGTCTGCATCTCTTTCCTCCATTCTGTAGGGAGGATTTGTGTGCTTGTTTAAATGTGATTTGGGGGGATGTTACTGAGGGAAGGCTAGGTCCACTATTTGCTTGTGAATGTGCTACGGTTCATGGCCACAGCTATACAACTATCTTCTGGAAACGAGTTTCTTAGTCGTGGGCGAATGGCTGAGAAAGCTCTGACTGCTGCACATGTCAATTTCAGCTTTTGAGGTTGCCATTTTTAGAGGCACTAAGGAATGTGGATCCTCACAGGTATTTAGGTGCCTGATTCCTATTAAAATCTATGGAAATAAGGTGCCAAAATACCTTTTGCAGGTCTGGGCCTTAAGTGGTCTTGCAAGGTCATGATGCTGCACGGCTGAAATCTCGCAGGTAAGATTAATCAGTCCCATTAAGGGCTTTGGATGAGAGATCACTCCTAAACTTGTACATTTAAAAAAAAATTCACAGCACTGTCAAAACCGGCAACCAAATAAATCACATTTTTGTCAGTTTCAATAAAAGCAAAACATTTTGTAGTTTTGGCTAGCTAGAGATTGTGGTGTTTTATTGATCCTTAAGGAGGCCATGTCCCTTTGGGATTTGCAATGATGATTTTATTGTGTTGCTTTCCACAAAAAGGAAACATATGGTGATTATCATGGAAATCAAATGTGTGAAGAAAAAATTTGATCTGATCCCAGGTGGAGTTTAATTATCTGCGCAGAAAGCTACGTTTCCTGGTTGAAATGGCCAGCTGTGTTTTGGTCTATTGTTAGGAGAACCTGAACCAAAGCCCACTGAAGTAACTAGAAATATCCCTATTGACTTCAGTGGGTTCTGATTCATGCTGTTAGTAGCCAGCAACAGTCAAGTAGAGATGCACAGAAGTTTGTTTGCCAAGAACTCCTGAATCTTAATCCTCCTACTGAAATGACTTGCTGTGTGGCCTTGGGCAAATTGCTAAATCTCTGCTTCAGTTTCACCATCTGTAAAATGGGAATAGTATTGTGGGGGAGATTTTCAAAGTCCCAAAGGGGACTTAGGCACCCAGGTCCCATTGACTTTCAATAGGAGTTGAGCACACTTTGAAAATCTCTACCACAGGTCCCAATCCTACATAGATTTACCTGCATGCTTAATCAGCAGTATTAGGGCTACTTACTGATCTAATAGATGTATTATTAACATTAATGAAAATTTGTATAATGCCTTGAAGATAAAAAATATGAAGTATTGTTATTGTAAATATTACATAGATCAGACATTTACCAGATTTTTTAGGTGCATGAATAGATGGTTTTGCTTTAAATTGCAAACAAGAGTCAACATCTGAACATACAGAGTCATATGCTAATCAGGTGTGAATCAGCATAACATCATTGGCTGCAATCACAGGGAAGGCATTGACTTCAACAGAGTGGCTGAGGATCTGGCCCACAGTTCTTATGTGTAGAAAATATATGGAATTCCTCAAAACCTAACATTAATAGACTTTTTAAACTAAAACTGCTTTTATAAAATATTTTAGAGTCAAACATTCTCATGCAATATTTGCAACCCAACCATCACAGCATTGTGGCAGTAGGAAGTGACTTTGAGAATACAATACAAAACCTTTTGTTTAGAAATGCATGACATGTAGTAAAGTATCTTGTATGCATCACACAATGAATTGCATATATCACATCATTAAAACTGTCATTGATTGTATGACTTTTAGCCAAATCCCTTTGAGGATATTTTAGAGCAATGAGCTGAATATTCTAGGGAGGCATTTTCAAACTCACAAATGGGACTTAGGCACTCAACTCCCAGTGTCACCTTAACTGCCCTCTGTGCTGATGAGAATCTCCTCCCTTCCCTTGAGTACTTATCTGAATTTTTTTTAAAAAATATGGCAATTTCCCTTTTAAAAAATACAGAAAAACTCTTGCATCTGGGTGGGCCCAGTAAATTCAGCAGCAGCAGTATGGTTGGCTAGTGTCTATGTGGAATCTTTTCCAGGAAGTAAGTTTGGCTGGGGAAAAGAGAGTGATGCTTCCTCTGTAACCTGTACCAAACTAGTGCAGAAAATTGTGCTTGGCCTCCTGGCAACTATTATTTGTTTTCTACTATTATATAGTTTTCTTAAAGAACAATGGAGTGCAGAGTTCTTCCTCCTGGTCTCAGCTGTGCAGTAATTTAGCAGATCTCTGCAACCTGAGCTTTTCCAAAGGGCTTTCTAAGTTCTTCACTATTCAGGCAGCTGGGGAAATCCATGTGAGTGAAAGCTTTGCCTTAACTTAGAGGACATAAATGGGTCTCAGATAGAGAAACAACCACTGTTTTATTTGAGACTGAGCAAGCCCCTCTTTAATGATGGACAGGATGAGTTTTTCCTTGCTTTGGGACTCTGTCTGAGGAACTGTTTTTGCACAAAAAGGACAAAGAAAATGTGTTTGCCATGTGAAGTTCTGTGCCAACCTGGTTATAAGAAAAGATCATCCTTTTAAAAGGGGAACACTAAATCCTGCCTCAGCTTAGGGAGCTGGAACAGATGACCTCCTGAGATCCTTTCTAGGGCTATGTTTTGATAATTCCTTAGTTTCTCCCCCTTCTTCTTTATGGGCACATTACACCCCTGATTGCATTCGTGTTGGGTTACGTGGAGAGAATCTTGGGGAAATCCTCTCCAAAACTAAAAATGCTTTAACAAAGGGTGCTAACCAAAACAGAAACAAAAACAAAAAAGCCCCATAAATCTGTGATTTAAACCCCCTTTACTTGAAGGAGGACAAGTGTCTGTGTGCTGACAGAGGAGAAACTGAGCAATCATTTGTTTCCCCTTCTAAACAAAATCACAACCAAAGAGGGAGGCAACAACACTTGACAAGCAAACTGCTGAGGCCCACAACCTGTGATTACTTGTACTTAGCTTCAAGTCAATGGGATGGCTTGCATAAAGCATGCCTACCTCTTTGTAGGATCAGGGCCTAGGCACCCATGCAGGATACATATGTTCATAGCTGAAATGTGTGATGTTTACATTATCAGTGTTAAATTTATGTGATGTTGAGTTGGGGTGTTGGTGATCATCTAGGTGGGTATCTAGGTACCTATCATCTAGGTAGCCTCTCCCAGGAAATGTTTTCATAAAAATATGCTTGCATGCTATGCAAATTATTTTTTTCCAAAGGCCAACCCCCCACCCCTCCCCACACACACACTTCAAGCCCTCGAAGGCAGAAGTGTTTTTCAGCTTCAGGGATAGAAATAATCTTGGTAGAGATGATATATCAGCATTCACGGTGGGAGATGAACTTATCCAAAGGAGGGGGAATAATTTGGTTGCAGAACTTTAACTAGGGACTCCCCAAACCCCTTCCAGTCCAGGGCAAACAGAGTTGTGTTGCAATGATTAGGTTAAATATCATTTACTGCAAGTTCAGATCACATGTGGCCTTCAGAAAAGGATTCCCAGTGTGAAAGCAAAACAGGAACTTTGTCAAGGTCTCTAGAGTAAAGAAACAAGACTTTTGCCCTTCAATTTCACAAGTATTGTTATCAACATTTCCTTAAATCATGACATAATAAAGCAACACCATCTGCCCTCTTCCATGCTTCCCCCCCACTCCCAATTTTCTGCCATCTAAAGCTCTGTGAGTGCCTCTTCTCCAGTATGCTGGTCTCTTTTTAAAATATATAAACTTGCACTTCAAAACCATCACAGTATTCACCCTTCTCTGTATACTGGGCCAGATCATGAACCATGCTATACACTCAGTGAGGGCAATAAGGAGCCTCCATTTTCCTCTGCATGCTACCATAGAAAGCAGCTGATAGGCTGCTGCTCTACCTCCATGTGTGTATTGCATCCCCTCCACATGCCAGTCAGTGCAGCTGAGAGAAAGTAAGCTGTGCTTGCTGGCTTATGCAGCTTATTATTTTTGGAAAAAGGGGGGAAGAAAGACCAAACTGTGAACCTCTGAGTTGCACTGACCCTTACTCAGTGTAAGATTATTACCTACCCCTGAGGAGTATAACAGTGGTACCAGTTAGGAATTGGGTAAGATATTTAAATATATGTAATGATGACTTGACCATGAAGATGATGTACCACCCTGACTCGCACCGTACAGGTGAACTTTTCAATATGTAGAACATAACCTGGAGTAGGCAAAACTGCTTGTTTTCATGCTTGCAGCTTAACATCCCCTTAAGAATGACTTTTAAATTTGCAGCAACTTTTTGAAAAATGACTTGTGAATTTGGTGCTTGTGAAAGGTGCAGAACTTAAATGTCCTGGAGGGCGTGAGTTCTATTTGACCATAGAAAAGTTACTGCATGATAACTTCCATGCTAACCCAAGTAAGTGCCTGAGCCCTGGTCACCTGTAGGAGTGAGATCTACAGCATGTGCCCTTTCAGTCCTTGACCTATCTCCTGAGACTGCCAACAAATGTGCCTGTTGTGATTGCTGAAGGTAATTAACCCCCATCAACATCAATCAGAATTACTCACTTAACTCATTACACATGGCTGACTGCCCCTGAATGTTCTTCTATCACATGGACTGTACCCCTATTCCTTAAATGAAAATCTCTATAACCAGATTTAGAGCCAGATATTCCTTTCTGCAACTAATTACCGGAGCTCCATTTAAATCAATAGGTCCAATTTACATCAATTGGCAATCCAGTTCTAATTCAAGTGTGTATTAAAGGTTGAACATCAGTGGTATAGTCTCTCACCCTTTCAAGGGAGATTTTTTGTTTCTAGGGGTGCTGAACCTATGGTCAGCTGACGTCGGAGGAGATATTTAAAACAAAAAGCTCACACCTGCAGCTGGGAAAGATGGTAACAGTACATTGGAGGAGAGGCCTGAACAACTGAAAGTAGGTAATCATAATCATGAGAGCTGTTTCCCCCAGGATGAGTGCCTATGTGATATGCAGTTCTTTATAAGATAGAGAAATGCAAAGGAAGAAAGGAAATGGAGCTTCTGGACTGGGGGTGAGAGTTGAGCACAAGTAATTTTTTTTTTAAGTTCATTTTCAAAACCCTGAAAGATGAAAAAAGCCCTCCTGAGGCCTTGCAAAAAGAAACATGTTTTCTAATGCTACTTTTCTTTTTATTCCATGGTTTTTCAGGCTAAGGGTGTCTGACTCTGAGATACCAAGTGAATACATCTTCAGTCCTGTATTTAAAACCGATCTTCAGTGCCTTGATAAATCCGTTGGTTTTTTTCGAGTGTGTGAGAGAGAGGGAGAGGGGATTATATTTATTTATTTAATGTTGCATCTTGGTGATGAAAGACCAAATATGAAATGTTAGTATCCTCTACAAATGCATTCTCACCTGAAAAACAAATTGATTTCTATAGTACTTATTTATCCAGATACTCATCTTCGTGCCAATTTTTATATATATATATATATATATATATATATTTTCCAATAGTTAGATTTCTTAGAAGTGCTTTCCATGTTCAGTTGGTAGGAATAGTAGGAAGAAATAAACAAACCTGTTTGAGATGCCGTACTTGTCAAACTCAAATACTCCAAATAGAATCTGTTGTCAGTGCTACATTCATCTTCAGTTTTTTTTCCCCCCTCTTAATACTTTATTTTCAATTTCCACCCCAAACTACTATTCTAAAAATACTTGAAATGCTAGCTAAATTTTTTGCTTATGGAAAGTCTTGCACTGATTATAAATTGGCCTATGCCAGTCCAGCGAGGAGCACCCTTTACACAAGGAAGATATGGAATTATCTATTATGTTTCATGTGCCAGAACAAGCTACAGGAGGGATTGTGGGGAAAGAACATACACAGCATAGAAAGAAGTGGGAGATTTCTGTATCTATTTCAGGAATGTATAAATTTAAGTCCCTCAAAATAAACTAGAGAAAGGGTTTACATCATTTCATTATAACAGAGAAATATCTTGGGATAATATATCAGGGGTGTTACGTTTCTTTATTTATTAACGTAGCGGTAAAGAAAGATACCACCTTCATAGTCCAGGACCGTGACCTTTTTCATGGGGATAGTCCTTCTAAGAGAGAAGTCAGGTCCATTGCTGTTGCAGCAAAGGGAAGATAGCTCACATGCTGCTTGCTCATCTGATTAGTCTTAGAAGAAATGCACAAGCACACTGTGCTTTCAAATTTGATCTCTCTCGGAGGTGTGTGTGTGAGTGTAGTTCATTCTCAACACTCAGTCAGTTCTACGTTTGTTTTCTGATACAGTCAACAAAGATCCTAGTTGGGTGAGTTTTGTGCTATAAATATCTATCACTAGAACCTAGGCTGAGAGCAATTCCTGTATGGAACTACTAACAAACAGGGAAAGACTTAGCTTTTTTTTGGATGGACTTTCAAAATAATTCTCCCCACTTCCCCCCAAAAAGAACTGACTCCCTGTCACCATAATCCACCTCTATGAATACCTAACTCAGCTGATTCATTTTGCATTACAGATGAGGGCTTTTAGAATCTTTAAGCCTCTTTCTCCTGTATCTTTTCCTTACACACAAATGCGCACACACACATACTTCCTGTTTGTTGCAGAAATGAACATCTGCCTATATTGGGGTCAGTACACACTGTTGCTTATAACAATCTGACATAGCCCAGACTTGGAAAAGTAACCACAGATCAAATTCTCTACACCACATTTATCCAGTCTTTTTGAGCCATCCTGTACTCCTGGGAAGAAAAGGCAAACTGCACATTCCTCTAGTTATAGTCTTACCCCCAAATCAGGAAAGAGCTGGAGGATGGAAGTGTGAGCAGTTCAATTCAGACTTGCAGGGCATTTGGGACATAATTAATTGATACCTAAGTCTCAAAGGCTGATTCACCAAATCTGGATGCACACTCTTTGGGTACTAGCATGCAAATAGGGAGGCGGAGTATCTTACTTGCATCATCATTTCCTGTCCCCTCCTATAAATACTCCTAAGAACAACAGATGAGTTGCCATGCTGTATGGGTTGGGGGGAGGGAATCATAAAATGAGCAAACATGATATGGAAACTAATGAGAGAATAAACCTGGGGACTTTGTGAAGCCATTTTTTCCCGAGTCACATTTTTTAATATAACTGCACTTTGAGATAGGTGTCCCGCAGCATGATATCAGAAAATACTATTATCTGCATTTTACAGATGTGGAACTGAGATATAGTGAGACTAAGTGACTTGCCCAAGATCACACAAGAAAACATGGATAGAGGTCTCATGTCCCAGGTGAACACCCTAACCAGTGGGCTATCCTTCCTCTCTTACAGGTATTGAGATCTTCTGGGCCATAGAGAATGGCACAGTTCAGGTCTGACATTTGCCAAAAGATATGGTGAAACTCAAGTGCCGAACCAGGAAGTTTCACACGGTTATGGCTCGGAAGCTTTACTCTGCAGTAATTATAATTTTGTAGAGTAAAATATTTAACATGTTGTACAGTAGGTTCAGAATTTGCTGCTCCATTTCCAGTTCAGCCCCCTTAATGAGAAAGGTGTCATATAGCTGTACTGGTCATATAGCTTACAGGAAGGCAAAATTTGGCTCATAATATTTAATTTATCCTCCAAGTCAAGCAGCGCACATTACTTTAGGTGCAGTCTTGTCTTTTGTGTGACATTGTATCAAAAATTTCCTTAAAATTATACTCTGTTAGTGCCTAACACTTTTATTTAAAAACTATATCTACCTTCCGTGAATTCATGCTGATTATCTTTAATTAAATTATAGCTCTCTAAGTATTCCACTATCTCTCCAGTGACTAGTATTCCAATTTTTACCCATTGCTGAATTTAATCTTACAGCTGTGTATATTCATAGATCATCCCTAGATCCTTTCTTAAATACGGTGTAATATTGGCTTCTCTTATGTGCCTCTCCTGTTTTCAATTAGTTTTCCAGCACAAGAATGATTGAATTGCTGCTTTAAAAAAAATCTTGGAAGAAAAATCTGATACTATTTAAATGGGTCTCCTTTTGGAATGCGTTAGTTATGTGATTGTTGGTGTGCTATTGCGAGGAACTCAAGCTGCTACTTTTTCTCTGTATGCCAGGCTACCACCATATTAAAAACCACATATAAATGCTGCTGTTGGGTCTGAGTGTGTTTAGTACTTCCTGTTTCCTTCTGAGACTCTCTCGGTGAGTTGGCTTTTCTATATGTGAAGTCTCATTTTTGTATGCTCCCCTCTCAATTCTATGCATCTTCCCCATCTGTGAAGATGTTAACAGCAGCCTTTTTGTTCACATAGCTCCATAGTTACTGTCAGAGGGGGCAAACACTGTGCTCTCTCATGTACGCTTTACTTTTGTTCTCTTTTGTTTAATCTTTTAACTTCAGTCCAATTGACTGTTTTAGATTATCTGTTTGCTCTTTTGTGTATGGAATTACACAACCATGATACTTGGGCATAGCTAGATCACCGTTTTTTCAAAGTGTAGGGAGTACACATCATCTCCCAGGAATTAATTGGGGAGGTGTTGACATGCCTCTGAGTTGTTTTTCCATCTCAGCTTTAATTTTTCTCTCTGAAAAAGTTTTCAGCTGTTATGGCTTATGAAGGCAAACTTTCAAATATGACCACAATGTAGCTGACAAAGAGGTGTCTACCTGCTTTTTCAGAGAGCCTGAAACAGTAGCTCTGATGTATGAACTGTCCCATTCATTTCAGCAGGGACTGCCTCAATGCCAATGATGATACTTTAAATGTCAACATTAACTATTTTTCTGCTCACCGTCACATGGAAGAAAGGAGTGAGTGCTCATTTTGAGTTGGCTTTTTAACACATCGTGGGATTGAAGGGAAACTCCAATTTCAATAGGCAGATTAAACCCTGTCATAAATTTGCACCAGGTAAATGTCTAGGGGCAAGCAATGGATGCTGCGTCAGCTGGTTAGTAGTAAAGGGAACTAATATTACAATAAAATCTTTATAAAAAGAGGGGGAAAGTTATCCTAGATCATGAGTCCTTGATCAGAAAACATCAGTAAAGGAAAACAGAATAGGCACAGAGGACTTAAATGTCAATATCTGCTTTAAATAAAATTCTGATGGAAGAAATATGTAAGATGTCAGTGTTGTTGTTTGTCAAATCACTAATTTTTATTTAAGTGAAACCTAACAAACCACCTCAGATTTGTGAGCAACTAGAGGGTTCATCTTGATCAATGATTTAGAGAGACTTTACTGAGATTAGCATAACTAAGGCTCCATTTCAGGAAAGAGTTGAAGCATATGTGTAAGACCAGTGTTGTCCTCTACTGATTTTTTTTATCACGTCTCACAATGCTATTTGGTCTCTTCTTAAAGATTCAGATCCTGGAGTGCAAGAGAATTTTGGTTTCAGAGTAGCAGCCGTGTTAGTCTGTATCCGCAAAAAGAACAGGAGTACTTGTGGCACCTTGGAGACTAACAGATTTATTAAAGCATAAGCTTTCGTGGACTACAGCCCACTTCTTCAGATGCATCTTAAGTCTCTAAGGTGCCACAAGTACTCCTGTTCTTTTTTAGAGAATCTTGGGTTTCATTTAATTTGGGGGTAGGAGGGGAGGTTATTGCTTTTGTGGTTGGGAAGAAAATCTTGAAAACATGAATCCTAAATGCTGAAAAACAAGACAGTACATAAAAATGACATTGTTTTAAAAAACCTTAAAGGGTGGTGGTTTTGTTTTTTTTAAATCTTCACTTTTTAGGGCTTGACTCATCATCATTGCCAACTCACAATCATTCAAAATTCAAGTCCATGTCTATTCAGGATAGTACTTCTATAACTTTAAGCATGTGTTTATATGGGCTACTCTCACTGACTTCAAAGGACGCTAAGAATGTGTTTAAGTGTTATGCTGTATAAGGATACCTTTCTGAATCATGACCTGAAAACTGAGTGACTACTGCAAAGAATTGTCCATGATTGTTAACTCAAAACTTTAATTGCATTAAGGCCTTATTCAAAGTTCATCCAGGTAAATAGGCTCCCATTAACTTCAACAGATGTTTTATCAAGCCTCTGTAGGTATAGATATACTGCAATTAGACACCTGGGGCTGGCCCAGGCCAGCTGATTCAGACTCACAGGCCTTGGGCTGAGGGGCTGTTTAATTGTTGTGTAGATGCTCAGACTGCAGCCTGAACTCTAGTACCCTGTGAGATGGGAGGATCCCAGAACCCAAGCCTGAACATCTACACAACAATTAAACAGCCCCTCACCCCAAGCCTCAGGAGACCGAGTCAGTATCTAATGGCTCCGTAGACATACCAAGGAGCTTACAATATAGGTTTTAAGGAAAATATCTACTGTTTTGTTTGTAGTGCACTTATCACAAAGAGGCCTTTACCCTTACTGGGCTCTGGGTGGTACCATAGCATATGGTGGTGGTATAGATAATTAATCATTTTATTCTGACTTTGGCTTTGCTTGCACTTCTCTTGTATTAACTTCACTCATGAGATTTTTACTGGCACAAAGATTCATGTAAGTGAATTTCAGAGTAGTATGCATTAGCATTCTTAAACTGAATTTTAAATTCTTATACATGCAAGTACTTCAGACACAAACACACACTCAACCAATGAGAATAGAAATAATATCCTGACTTGTGACCAATGAAAGCTAAACACCATAGCCAGAATTCAACAGATGGTGGGGAAAACTCTGAGATCTGTTCATGATCAATTGGAGTGAGGGGATGTTGGGGGTGGGGGCACGGTAGAATTAAAAAGTCTTTATCAAATTTTGAGGAAATAATGCTTTACTTTTAAAAGTTCCATGAATAGAAATTGACTCTAAATGAATTGTTGCAGATGATTTGCTTAGCCAGTATGTCCTCTATACAGTGATCTCTAATGGCATCATTAAAAGCATATAGTATATTACAAATCTTCTTGACAAGTTTTAATATCTTCTTGTTATTGTCCCTTGTGTAAGCCTGATGAATTGTGATTGTCATAGTGTTTCTCCCTTTCATCCCAACTAGACTTGCTATTCCCTCCTTTAACTTTGGAGCTGGGTGGGGGTGGGGGTGGGGGGTTTTGTTTTGTTTTCCCCACTGATTGCAATAGAATGAATGGCTTATTTTTTTTCTTCACACTTTTCTACCTCAACTTTTGAAAAATTTGTGGAAAAAGGAAAATAAATAAAAGGGTGTGTTGAAGAGAAAACCCTAGTTATCACTCTTTTTGCCACCAAATAGACTGAGAAATGAGAGGGAAGGGAAAGATTGAGAGACAAGAACATTAATTTTTGACAAATATCTAAATTAAAAAAAAAAGGAGAATTCCATTTTGGAATAAAAATGGCTTTGAAAATTTCATGTTTTGTGTGAAACTGTTCATTTTCTTTCTTATACCGATACTTATACTCTGTTGTCCCACCAAAGCTGCTTCTGCACAGGCTATCAGGATTCCATCAAAGCAATGTAGGGTCTGCTCTGCCAGCCCTGTTTCTCAGGGGAGCAAAAGGCAGAGGATGAATTTGAACTTGGGCTAATTTCATTGCCTTGTGTATTGCCACCATTGAGTTTCCTGTCGTAACTAAATGTATTTTCCAATTAATTCTAGGAAATTAGTGTTACAACATACATAATGATATTTTTACTATGTAAATGGACCTTTCTGAACTCTGATTGGAAAATATTACTTCTCAGATCACACTCTTTGATTTTACAGTAAAAATTGTGGTGAATGTTTAAACAACTAAAAGGCCCATCCCCCTGGATTGGATATATATTTTAAATAGGCTTGTTATATGAAAATTAGAAGCTTGAAGCAACATTAGGGCAAATAGGTGATAGAGAGAATTAATAAATTAGGGGATTGGTTAGAAGGTTTTTCTCCACAAACTCAAATCCAACCCAGGTCAACAAGTACCAAAAATATTGTCATCCAGGGGCTGCTTAATGGCTTATAAGAAATAAAGATTATTTAAATTAATTTCCTGTTACATTGAGTCAATAGGACAGATATGCTAGATACGTCTTTGTTGAATTAAACTTACCCAAACATGTCCCTGGGTTAAAAACTTCTTATTTTTCTGATTTGTCTGCAAAAAGTGATTGGGGGTACAGAGATTTTTGGGGAGATGACAAATGAATAGTATAGCAGTGGATAAAATTCTCAGTATGCCTTCCTTGACCTGTGACATAGTGGATACTAAAAGGCTTTAGGAATGTGAGAGGAAAAGGTCTTTTAAGTGTCAATATTGCTGGTATAATTCCATACTCTGTTATGCAGGTATCATGCCTATGTAGCGGAGCTCTTTATAGGATCTGACTAGGTATCTGATTCTGCAGCATTGCAGTCAGTGGGAGCTTTAATATTGAATTCCAACAGGTGCAGATTCTAGATACTTATTTGGAGACTTTTCAATGTCTACAATTTGTCAATAGAATCTCCTGTTGTTTAAAGGTGAGGTACTAATGGGGAAAAATTGGACTTGTGACCTTCTTTGTTTGTCTGATTCTGTGTGATGTATAAAGAAGACCTGGACACTTTCTCTACTAGTAACAAAAATAATAAAATAAAATAAAAATTCGCCCTTCATCTCTTACAGTAGATGTTCAGGTTCTATCTAACCTGAACATCCCTCTAGTTAGAGAACTAACAAAATGGAATTACATCACAGGAGTAAAGATATTAAAAGCTGAATATTTAAGAGGTGAAAGGATTTTTAGTAGAGTTGGTCAGAAAGTTTGTGTGTGTTCACTCCTCCCCGCCTCCTTTGAAAATGTTCGTTTTATTTTGGGGGAGGGGGAACTAAGCCAAATTTTGGCAGAAAGCAGACACTTTCCACAAAATTTATTTGATGGAAAACTCAGTTTTCCATCACACACAAATCATTTTTAATGGGATACTTTTTGAACATTCCTAACTTTTATTCAGACTGTTTAAAACTCTTTGGGTCAGATTTACATCACCTGAGAACCAGAATAGCTCTGGTGCTACAGTGACTTAAATGACACCTATGTAACTCTCTTAGGTCTTGATCCTGTAAGATTTGAGTTAATGGACCCCTTCAGCCATGCAGAACCCCATTAATTTAATCTTGTACAGAGCAGATTTATAGATCAGGGCCTTAGATTAAGGCATGTATTGTGCCTACCTTCATCTTTGTATGATACTTAGTAAAACAAGATTAGAACCAGTGGATTCTATTGCTGGATAAATAATTGATCGTCACTGAAGTTAGTATCTTTAGTAACTGGACACTTTGGAGAATGGACTCTCTTTAGTTAGATTCAACCGACTTCCTGCTGCCCCTTCTATTAAGGTGAGAACCCAAAATATACGTTTTCTCTGAAAAATCGACTCAATGTACAGCGACAGTCAAAAAAGTGAACAGAATTTTGAGAGTCATTACAAACAATAGAGATAATGAGACAGGCAATATGATATTTTCTATCTAAATCCATGGTATGCCCGCATCTTGAATACTGCATGCATATGTGGTTGCCCCATCTCAAAAAAGATCTATTGGAATTGAAAAAGGTTCAGAAAAGGGCAACAAAAATGATTAGGGGTATGGAATGGCTGCTATATGAGGAGAGAGTAATGAGATTAAAAAGAGACTATGGGGGGATATGATAGATGTCCAAAAGAATAATGACTGGTGTGCAGAACGTAAATAAGGAAGTGTTATTTACTCCTTCTCACAACACAAGAACTAGGGGTCACCAAATGAAATTAATAGGCAGCAGGTTTAAAACAAACAAAAGCAAGTATTTTTTCACACAATGCACAGTCAACCTGTAGAGCTCCTTGCTAGAGGATGTTGTGAAGGCCAAGACTATAACAGGATTCAATAAAGAACTAGATAAATTCACGGAGGATAGGTCCATCAATGGCTATTAGCCAGGATGGAAAGGGATGGTGTCCCTAGCCTCTGTATGACACAAGCTGGGAATGGGCGACAGGGGATGGGTCATTTGATGTTTGCCTGTTTTGTTCATTCCCTCTGGGCCACCTGGCATTAGCCACTGTTGGAAGACAAATTACTGGGCTAGATGGACTTTTGGTCTGACCCAGTATGGCCGTTCTTATGTTCCCATGCATAGCTTCTGTGAAACATCTGGGGAAGACAAGAGTTGACATTCTTTGTAATTCAAAGCTAAATTACAAACAGGAAAAAAAAATCAACCAAAATCCTCCTTTAAGTCCTCTTTATATACCATAAAAAGATGAGCCCAATCTTCTAGTTTAAAAAAAGTTCTTTGCAGATCACCTTCAAGACAACCTGACTGAGATGTTTACTGTTGTTATTAGTGGAGATAATCACTCTTTGGCCATCTCCAAAAGAAACTGAACTCTGACTCAACTAAAATTGGATTTGATGTGAGTAATAGCCTGAGTGCAATATCAGTGGTGAAGGAGCTGCATGTAGGCCAGTTTGATACACCCAGAGCCAAGTAACCTGGGGAATAATAAGTCATGGTAGTTGTTAAATGTTGTAGCAGACTTTTTTATTGTAGGTTTCAGAGTAGCAGCCGTGTTAGTCTGTATCCGCAAAAAGAAGAACAGGAGTACTTGTGGCACCTTAGAGACTAACAAATTTATTAGAGTATAAGCTTTCGTGGACTACAGCCCACCAACTCTGAGAGGCCAATTAATTAAGAGAAAAAAAACTTTAATTAATTGGCCTCTCAGAGTTGGTAAGACAACTCCCACCTGTTTATGCTCTCTGTATGTGTGTATATATATCTCCTCAATATATGTTCACTTCTATATGCATCCGAAGAAGTGGGCTGTAGTCCACGAAACCTTATGCTCTAATAAATTTGTTAGTCTCTAAGGTGCCACAAGTACTCCTGTTCTTTTTTTATTGTATTGGATGTTTAAAAAAATAATTACAAATGAAAGTTCAAAATACAGCTTTAACTTCTGTATATATTTTTGCTCAGCTCTGGATTATATTTTCTCTCTTCTATTAAACTCCATTTCAAATGCTTGCATTGCACAGGTGAAAAGAATGTGACTCGAGATATAGGGAACTGGAGATGACTGGATTCAGACACCAAATTTCGAAGTGTTGAAAAACAGTCAACAGTGATCTGCAGAGAAATAAAACTAAAAGGTTTGGGCAAGGTGGTGATAGTCACACATTGTGTGGAAATAGACCTTTTTTATGGAAGTTGACAAGCAAGACTGAAAAGCATGCTGCTACTAGCAGAAATTACTACCCCACAAGGTTTTAAAATGCCAGAATGAACAGTTGGAACAACAGCCACTCTTCCAAATTCCTCACAATTACAGCTATTACCCTAAATATTCTGAAAGAAACAGAAGGGACAATTGTTCAGTTATGATCATCACCCTTCCAAAAATAGACTACACAGAGGCATGAGTCCAACACATGCATTGCCTAGCCTCGCTTATTTCTCTTCAATTTACCAGTAAAACAACACTGCAGACAGAAAAGTTGCCTATTCAAGAAAAACATGCTCGAATCCTGTAGATTCTTGCAATAAGATCTTTTTTTAAAGAATGTTCACTATGCAAATACCCAAGTAAGTTATTTAGTGAAGGTACATTATTATATGACAACATAATGTTAGACACTAACATAAGGCACACTTATACTCTAAACAGTATTTTGTCTCTTGATGGCTTCCAGGTAAAATCTGTTCACTTCACATGTAAAATGATGACTTCTTCCTCTTCCCCCACAGCTTCCAGTCTTTCAAACTCACCTGGAATTTTGTAAGTCAAATGTTATTATTCTGTTTCTGGCTCACACATACCACTAGTACTAAAGATTCTAGAATTGGAACTAGGACAGCAGTTCTTGATTGCAAGCCAGAAAAAAATCCAGCTTACTTCCCATGGTTGTCTTGTCAGTGCAGTGCTAAAAATAGTCTAGGTCCTTTTCTGCAGAACTGCTCCCTAGCCATTCGGTCCCTAGTCTGTAGCAGTACATGGGATTCTTCCATCCTAAGTGCAGGACTCTGCACTTCTCCTTGTTGAACCTCATCAGATTTCTTTTGGCCCAATCCTCTAATTTATCTAGGTCCCACTGTATTCTATCACTACCCTCCAGTGTATCTACCACTCCTCCCAGTTTAGTATCAGAGGGGTAGCCGTGTTAGTCTGAATCTGTAAAAAGCAAGAGAGAGTCCTGTGGCACCTTTAAGACTAACAGAAGTACTGGAACATAAGCTTTCATGGGTGCATGCCCACTTCATCACATGCAAATAATGGAAATTTCCAGAGAGCTTATGCTCCAATACTTCTGTTAGTCTTAAAGGTGCCACAGGACTCTCTCTTGCTTTCTCCCAGTTTAGTGTCATCTGCAAACTTGCTGAGGGTGCAGTCCATGCCATCCTCTAGATCATTAATGAAGATATTGAACAAAACTGGCCCCAGGATTGACCCTTGGGGCACTATGCTTCATACCGGCTTCCAACTAGACATGGAGCTATTGATCATTACCCATTGAACCCAATGATTTAGCCAGATTTCTACCCATCTTATAGTCCATTCATCCAGCCCATACTTCTTTAAATTGCTGGCAAGAATACTGTGGGAGACCGTATCAAAAGCTTTGCTAAATCCAAGGAATAACATGTCCACTCCTTTCCTCTCATCCACAGAGCCAGTTATGTCATCATAGAAAGCAATTAGGTTAGTCAGGCATGACTTGCCCTAGGTGAATCCATGCTGATTGTTCCTGATCACTTTCCTCTCCTCTATGTGCTTCAGAATTGATTCCTTGAGGGATTCCTTGATTCCTGCTCCATGATTTTTCCAAGGACTGAGGCGAAGCTGACTGGCCTGTAGTTCTCTGGATCCTCCTCCTCCCCCTTTTAAAGATAGGCACTACATTAGCCTTTTTCCAGTCATCCGGGACCTCCCCCAATCACCATGAGTTTTCAAAAATAATGGCCGAAGGCTCTGCAATCACATCCACCAACTCCTTTAGCACCCTCAGATGCAGTGCATCTGGCCCCATGGACTTACCATATCCTATATTAGTCTGTGCAGATAAAATGAAATTATTTAAATGAAGTAGGTAAGCGATCCCACCGTTCCTGCTCAGAGCACAATTATTTCCTGAAAAATTATGACAACTCTGCTGATCAGCTTCCTCTCCACTCCTTCCTCTAAGAATATTAAAGTAGACTCAATTTCCTTATGGCAAAGTACACACTGGGCTTTAAATAAGCTAATTTGATGTCAGTGAGTGATGGATCACATTGTGTCCAAAGGGCAGTGGTGCTGGAACAATTTGTACAGTGGGGGTGCTGAGAGCCACTGAACCTGTATACGATGGAAACCACTTCAAGCTATGGGAGTGCTGCAGCACCCCCTCCATACTCATAATTTCAGCACCTATGCCAAAGGGCAACAGTCTAGCATGGCTACTTAAACTCACCTCTTCATTTTAAATTTAACAGGAATATGGCATTTTATGTGGGCTTAGTCAACATGGACTATCTAAAGGAGAAAGAGTTGATTGTCTTTCATGCTATTATTTCTCCCTAGGTGAGTGAGGATAGCAAAGTTTGTACTTTACTATAGAGACAAGAAATTTTAATGTTTTTTTTGTTTGGAAGTCTCCTCTCCCTTATAACTATAGAGGCTTTTAGATATGGAGTATTTAGTCTAGGGTTCATGTTCAAGGGCAAGAAAGTCTCATGAAGTTTTTTGATTGTTTTTGTTTATTGCTTCAAAAGGCTGAATTCCCAAGATCAGCTGAACAATGAGAATACCATGAGATCAGGTGTCTTGCAAGACTTCTCTTAACAGAAACTGGGGCCATTCTAACCCAGCCCCAAAGTTTTGAGAAAAGAAGACTGAAGGGGAATCTGATAAGTCTTTAAATATGTTAAGGAGTGTTATAAAGAAGTTGATGACCAATTGTTCTCCAGATCAACTGAAAGTAGAATAAGAAGCAATGAGCTAATTGCAACAAGGGAGATTAGGTTACATATTAGAAAGTTTTTCCTAACTATAAGGCTAAATTAAGCTCTAGCATAGTCTTCCAAGGGAGGCTGTGGAATCCCCATCATTGGAGGTTAAGAACTTCTTTAGACAAATCCCTATCTGGTGTGGTCTAGATTTACTTGGTCCTGTGACAGAGTAGGGGGCTGGACTTGATGTCTTCTTGAAGTCCCTTCCAGCCTGAGGGCTCTATATTATGAAGATAGTTCTGCTACTTTAGAAGAACCAAGGCTTCACACACTGAAAATGCAACCGTCAGTCACAATTCCCATTCGCACTGCAATCTTTGTCTCACATATAGAATTACCACTTTCTCTTCCTTTATTCTCTAACAAAATTAAATAAGTGTAAGGTTAGTGTATATAAATATAATTTAAACCATTTATTACACAGCTCAGTCAACTAGAAAGTAAAGAGCATGTAGTCCTTACCCTAAGGCATGGCTTGCTGGTGCTTGCTCATTGGAGTGTCTTCTCCCTCTGCCACATATGGGTTGAGTCCTGGGGTCTTTAGTTTGGCGCTTGGTGCCTCTACCCAAGGTGACTCCTCTGTGTGCCTGAAACACAAGGGGTGCAGTCCCTTGGGAAAATAACTAACAGAATTTCCCTGTTCACAAAGTGCACAACCCAGTACACAAACAACATGATATGTTAATATAAACCCCAACCAATGAAATGCCACGCTCAAAAAGAACAGTGTAAACCAGAGGACTTTAACTGTGGACAGGAAACAGTCTTTGGGTAAGGAACAGAATAAGATTAACTAAAACATCAACAATGTAACAATTCCCCATCTCCCTGCTTTCAATACTGTACACAACCCCACAAGCTCCCTCCCTAGCACTGTTCCAGACAGGTGGTATGCTAAGGATAAGTCCTGTGACAAGTGATGCAGCTCTGTAAATATTGGCTGGCTAAAACAAAAAAGAAAGGTGCTCCCTTATGGTGTCTTCACCCCTGAGTGGGATAAGGCCCACTCATGGATCCCTGGTCTAGAGCTCTGTGGAGATTTTGGCTGGCCTTAAGTAAGTGGTGCTGGGTTGGTTCTCTGCCTCCCTGATTGCTGGTCTCCACAGGGCTGGCACTCCCTGATCACATATTACATTCCACAATAGTTTAAAGTCCCTTTTAGTGTGTGGGAGTGGAAACTGATTAGACTTCCCTAGATAGATAGATAGATAGATAGATACAGACTTCCCTAGGCTGTGCTGTTTCTGATACAAACTCAGACAGCCCAAAAGTGAAACCAAAATGAATCCCTTTGTCTCTAAGGCAGCCTGTCCCTCTCACTGAGGAAGTGGGGCAGTCCTGGCTCCTCCTTGGCCCAGCAAACTGTCTACATAAATCATTCCATCCAATGTTCCCCATTGGCTTTTGTGTAGGAGTTTCTGGTTTATGCTCTCCTTGCCCCAGACCATGAGCAGGCTGGGAAATCATGTCCAGAGGCTTCAGAGAACCCCTAGCAAGTCACTGTAGTGTTCCAGGAGTTACAAAATTCCAAAGGGAGTTGCATGCATTTATAGTAAGAGCATTGAAATCTGGCAATATTTTCATTGAAACAAATAGGATATTTCCATAAACATCACCAGGAACACTTCATTTTTCAGCAAAAAGAATGAGTACTTGTGACACCTTAGAGACTAACAAATTTATTTGGGCATAAGCTTTCATGAGCTAAAACCCACTTCATCGGATGCATGCAGTGGAAAGTACAGTAGGAAGATATATATACACAGAGAACATGAAAAAACGGGTGTTGCCATACCAACTATAACGAGACTAATCAATTAAGGTGGGCTATTATCAGCAGGAGAAAAAAAAACTTTATAGTGATAATCAGGATGGCTCATTTCCAACAGTTGACACAAGAAGGTGGGTTGTCATACTATGTTAACCTTGTCAACACTGTTTTACCTAGCTGGTCACTCTATTCCTTTCCAGAAGGGTAAGAGAATTGCTCTAGTGAAGGGAGGAGGGAGGGGAATGGGTGGCCAACTTAATTATGAAATAGAGAGAATGTAAAAATACTACTCTGAGAATAGACCAGAGCTTCCATTTCATTTGCTAATTCCAAAGACAGTTATAAAAGGATGGGAATCGAAGCACTCACCCTCTTGCTGTTACTTGTCTACCTTTAGTTTTTAATTTTATGGTCTTCTATGATTGGTCCAGGTTTTTTCCTGAAAGCATTACAATACAGTAAAGCTTTTTGTACAGCCAGTAAATCTGATTCTCCTCTCCCTTCTGCCATATTTACCCCCATTGACTTACATGGAGTTAAATTTTTTTACTGTGATGTGGGTGAGGAGAATCCAAGTGTGAATAGCTTTGTGTTCAGTTTGAGAATACTCTTTTGTAGCTTGTGCATGGTAAAACATTAAACCAGTGAATAAAGGGATCAGCCTGTCAACTGCTTACTAAGCTGAACAAATATTAGAACAAAGCCAGAAAAAGAATATGGTAAACGTTGAGAAGGTGGAAAATCCTGCTTTGTGCAATCTATAGAGAAGAAACTTCATCTCCTGTAAGCTTTTCTGATGAAAAGCGAGATGCTGCACTCTCCTTTGTGACAATAGGGGACAGATTCATCAGTGCCATAAAGTGGCTCAACCCTGCTAATTTTAATCCAGCTACATCAGTTTATGCCTGTTATCAATTTGGCTCTTGGGGGCTATAGGTTAAGCATTATGGTCTCAAAACCCCATAGCATTCTATAGAAATAAGTCTGTTTATAAACTAAGCCATTGTTTTGATACGTTGCCAGTGCAGTGGTTACAGGAATAAATAAATAACTATCAAGAGCATTACTAATTTTAAAATCGTACACTGAAAAGAAAAAGAAGAGGGTGTATTTATGGCTTTGAACACTGTGGAGAGCTGGGGGAGTATCAGGCAGAATGGGTGTGTGAAAGGCATCATACTTAGGTCCCCTGCTTTTTCACCATATCTGAATAGTATAAAGATCAGTATTGTACTGATATACACTTCATTTCAATATTGCTTTGGACTTGTGGAGATGGAAAAGACCTTCCAGGTCATCCAATCCATCTCCCTGTCAGTAGGATAGTTCCTCAGAACACAATGCACTCCCCACTGCCTTGTCCAGCCTAGTTTACTCCAGTAATTCTATTAAAAAAATCAATTAAGTTCAGATGTCAAGATTTATTATAAGTCTATGTTGTGTATTGCTCATTGTTCCATTACCTTCTAGATATTGAGTGATTTTTTTTTTTCTCCTTTCCCCTTTCGCTCTTTAATATTTGTTCTTCTATCATTGTACTAGGAATAGACGTTAGAGTTCAGGGATAGTAACAGGCAGGACCACTTCTCTTTCCTGTTTTGAAAATCAATACTAATTTTGCTTTTCTTCAATCTTTTGGTTCCTTCCTTTTGCAAAACTAATTGTCAGTGGTGTAGTAAGTGTATTAGCTAATTTATTTGTGGCCATATTCTACCACCCTTATTCATATTGAATAGCATCTGATTCCATGAGTGGTCCCATTCAGAATCTTGTCGTTAGTATCTTTGGGCCATACTGTGAATTCATTACTCATAATGAGCAGTAACTCAATGGAGACATTCTGCAGCTCATCAAAGTTAAAAAAGGGTTCATGGTCTGGCCTGTAGCATACACTTAGGACCTGTTCGTTCAACTCTTATTAACTTACTTGCAGACTGAATTGGGACTACTTGTGGAGTAAGGGCTACTCAACAAGAGTATGGAGGGTAGATCCTCAACTTGTATAAATTGTCATAGCTTAACTGAAGTCATTTGAGCTCTAATTTACACTAGTCAGGATTTGGTTCTGGGTAGCACACACACTCATTTAATCTGGGCCACCTATTTGGTATGAATTCCAGCTCTGTAAGTATCAATCTGCTTTTTATCAATGCTTAGTTTTACAGAGTCTTCCTTTCTAGTTGTTCAAACTATTTTTTCTATATTGTTGTTGAAGCCTGATTTTCTTTTTACGAAAGGAGTTCAGTATCTCAGACATTTTGTCATTAATTTTATCTACATCCTCTTGGGGCAAGAATAATCTTATTGTTTGTGTATGGTTCTGAGCACAATAGGCACCAGTTCCTGACCAGGACCTTCCACTACTACTGCATTATAAATAATGTATCGCCTGCTTGCTCTTTCATATTATTTTTTAAGCGCAACTATATTTGTAAATTCTGTTCTGATTTCCCTTTCTCCTTTGGCTGACATTAATGTTACTCTGGTTTTGATTTTTATTGCATGGAAAAGTTACCAGCAGTGTAGGTTTTAACTGAAACTAAATATCTTTGTTTGATTGCTTCCCTTTTTCCCCCTTCCAGTACAGATAGTGTTTAAGGAAAGGGGAAAGCTTGCTACAATGGGAGTATTGACTTGTGGGAAAACAGAATCATTTGTGTCTTTCCACAAGTTCCTACATGGCTTTAAAATCCCCACAACCTCTTGGAAGTAGATTAGAAAAGCTGGGAGGAATGACACATTGCTTTGTTTAATGCATGTGGGCTTTTATTATTAATTGAATGAATAAATTGATTACCAGGATCCTTTCTCTCCACCCTCAACCCAGTAATTGTTCTTGAAACACACTTGGCATGAAAGAAGACCACATAGGTCTTGTGAAACCCTGTCTACTAGTCTATGTTCTATTCCCAGCTTGATGCTGACCTGCTGTGTGACTTTGAGCAAATCACTTAGTGTTTCTCTTTGGCCTCCTTCCCCTTGTCTGCCTTGTCTATTTAGATTGTGAACTTTTCCTATGGGTTTGTACAGTGCCTAGCACAGTGGATTCCCAATATAGTTCGGACCACCAGGCATGACTAGATTGCTACTCACAGAAGTTGGTATGCCATTTGATTTGTTCCTTTATTCTGACAAGCAGCAGAATACTTTGAGAAAAGTGTATCATTGTGGCTCATACTTTGTACTTAAGCATAGCATGAGATTGGTGCATTTATTACCTTGTGTAATTCAGCTTCACTCACTACTCTCTGCTCCCACGGGCTTGCATTTCAAATGTTTTCTGTGAGAAAACTACCTTTAAAAATGGTGTTATATAAGACATGTTAATACACACCTTTTCAAGATTGTCACATGGATAATCAATAAAGATGTTACAGAAAATACATGCAAAAAAATCAAACTACTAGCACTTAATTGGAAAAGCTTTGAAAAAGTAGGCAGCAATTTCTTAGATAAGAAAATAAAAAGTAATGAAGCTAGAAATGTCACAGGTATGACAGAGAAAGATGTAGAGATATTTCATAGCTTTAATGGGGTCTCAGTCCAATGAGAGATTGCCTGGTAAATATGATAAATAATATCATGCACTACAATAACTCAGTGAGCAAATCTGGCTAGCTAAGTCATGCTAATGTATAAAGCCTTTTAGACAGTTTTCTCCTCCATTATGGACCTTCAGATTTACACCCTCTCAGTTACACCTGTCCACTAGTTAACCCAAAGTGGTGTTTTCTGTTAGCTATTCTTCATCACCCTGTGTCTACTATTTGTCGTGTAAATGATGAATTCAAAAATGTGTTTAAAATGTCTGGTTTAAAATTATGTATGCATTAAGGGTCGACATGTCTTGTTTTAAAACAAACCATGGGGGAATTGAGATTTGAAAATCTGACTGCCTTTCATCTCATATAGTCATCTACATCTTTGGTAAATATGGTATGGATCTGCAAAATCTGAAACTTGCCCATAGGTTTGCAACAAGAATTGATCAGTTTCATTTGAAAATCTATTGAAATTGAGGCACCCAGAATCTCTGATGCTTTTTTCTAATGTCAAGGCCAGTGAATCAATTCTCACAAAATTCACAAACCTTTTCCAACCCAAACTTGGGAGGGTTAGAACTTTATTTCTTACTTCATTTGTATCCAGCATTGCTATAAACTCAGGTATATAACAAATGTACAAGTATGTGGTCCTGCTGATCTTAATAAATATCATCTATCTCTTTATTTCTGTAGCATCTTCCCATATTTCTTGTCGTATTGCTGGGACAGTGTCCACAGAAAGAGAACTGAAAATATCTCCGTCAGCGTAAACAACATAGATTCTATTCACCCACCTACCCAAAAGAAAAACCCAAAATGAACCCCAAAAACAAAACAAAAAATGTTGTCATAAGGGAAGGCCAAATGTCCTTAAGCCAAATTCTACTCTGCACTGTTATAAATTACATCCAAATTCTCCAGAAATACATTATGGTCTTTCCTTATTTACAGCAACCTAAGTTGTTTTGTATATGAACAGTCCCACTGTTGATGCTGTACAAACATATAAGTCATAGTTGCTCTCTCAAAGACTTTCACTATCATACTACAATTTGTTTTTTGTTTGATTTTTTTTAATTCGTTAAACAATTTGTTTAAATCGTTAAATGGCTGGGGGGGGGGGGTAAAACTTTAAAAAGCTCTGAAGTTAGCAGCCTGCATCTGAAATCACTTGTTTAAAAATACACCATAGACTCCTATAGACTAACTTTTGAGCATTTGAAAGTTTTACTCCATGTCAAGTGTGTTGGCAGAGTACATTGGATCCATTAATTCCCTGATTTGATATTGCTATGAGATAAGAGGAGATAGTGAAATAATTTGTCAATTTATTTTGAGATTTCTCTGACATGTATTAATTCTTAAAGATACAGGCTGACAAAATAAAAGTTTGTTTGACCCAAATTCTCATTTATTGGTTCACTTGCTGTTTCCGCATGACCTTGAAAATAAAGTGTGGGATGAACTGCAGCAATCAAACCAGTATTAAAAATACTTCTGAAGATTTCATGTCCTTTTTAATAAATACACACACTGGAACTGTTGCTGTGGAGAAGTGTCTGAAACATCTGATGCTTATTAGTTTTCTGAACAGAATGCAGATGTTCTTAGAAATAGCTGTATAGGCAGAACGAGAGGTAGTACGCTATATCCTCTTTCTCCCTTCTCCCCTGAATTTGATTGAATACAGAAACCTGAGGTTTAAAATAAGGTTTCTTGGGAAGTGTTGGGTTATTGCTTTATAAAAGTTGAGTCAGACGCTTCAGTCATCTGCTTCTTACAAAAGAGTCCTAGTGAAAGGAATCGCTCATTAATTTTTGTAAATATTTGGAGACTTTTAAAATGCAATAAAACCATCCAATAAGCTGGGAACATATGAGTTGGAAGTGACAGAGCAGGAGAAAAACCTGGGTGTATTGGTTGATTGAGTTGCCAATGTAATGCAGCTGTGGAAAAGGCTAATGCAGTCCTAGGATGCATCAGGTGAGGTATTTTCAGTAGAGACCGGGAATGATAGTACGATTATACAAGGCACTGGTGAGACCTCATCCAGAGTACTGTGTGCAATTCTGGTCTCCCATGTTGAAGAGAGATGAATTCAAACTGGAACAGAGATGCAGAGAAGGGCTATTAGAATGATCAGAGGAATGGAAAACCTACTTTATGGGAGGAGACTCAAAGACCTTGGCTTATTTAGCCTAACCAAAAGAAGGCTGAGGGGAGATATGATTGCTCTCTATAAATACATAGGAGGGATAAATACCAGGGAGGGAGAGGAGTTATTCAAATTCAGCTCCAATGTGGAGACAAGAACAAACAGATATAAACTGGCCATGAACAAGTTTAGGCTTGAAATTAAGCAAAGGTTTCTAACCATCAGAGGAGTGAAGTTCTGGAACAGCCTTAATAGCCTTCCAAGGGGAGTAAAAAAAAAAAAAAAAAAACAACAACCTAGCTGGCTTCAAGACTGAGCTATAATGACACTGCCTACAATGGCATATAGCCAATCTGCAGCTGCTAGCAGCAAGTATCTCCACTGGCTGGTGATGGGGCACTACATAGGGAGGACTCTGAGTTACTATAGAGAATTCTTTCCCAGGTGTTTGGCAGGTGAGTCTTGCCTAAATGCTAAGGGTCTAACTGATCACCATATTTGGGTTCAGGAAGGAATTTTCCCCAAGGTCAGATTGGCAGAGACCCTCTGTGAGGGGTAAGGGGTTTTCACCTTCCTCTCTGCAGAATGGGGCACGGATCACTTGCAGGTTTAAACTAGTGTAAATGTTGGGTTCTCTGTGACTTGAAATCTTTAAATCATTATTTGAGGATTTGAGTAACTCATCCAGAGATTAAGGGTCTATTACCAGAGTGGGTAGGTGAGGTTCTGTGGCCTGCGATGTGCAGGAGGTCAGACTAGATTATCATGATGGTCCCTTTTGGCCTTAAAGTCTGAGTCTATAATCCAAATGGTCTTTAAAATACGTAAGGTTTTCTGTATAGATTAGGATGGTCTCTCACGGCCTTATTCTGCCAACATGGAGTCATGCCTACTCCATTAGTAGTTCTACTGGTTTCAGCATGAGTCGAGGTAACAGAATCAGGTCTTGTGCTACCATGTGAGGAAATGTTCTTTGTGAAGTTTAATCCCCATAGACCATGTCTGAGGGAAAGCATTTAGATCAGAATTTAAAAAGGGATCAAACTGTAACATTCAACTCCACATTTCAACCCCTCAGTTTTGAAATCAGGACCTTGGTTCTAGTCCATTATAAATATGTCGGGCTGGACTCACCACCTTCCACCAGCACAACCAAACTTCACATGACCACTGGTGGCAAGCCTGTCTGGGGCAGGGACCCAGAAGAGTGAGCAGCCCTAACCCCATATCTACCTGAAAGCCAAGAGCCAGCTGTTGCCAACCTGGCAGTGAGTGGCTTGGGAAGGGATGGGGCAAATCCTTGAAGAGAGGTGCTGAGTCAGCACCTCTTCCAGGTAGCTTCTGTTGGGGCTCCTATGAAGTCCTGGAGACCTTTCTAAAGCCAAGCTCGACTGGAGGAATCTCACAGATGTATTGTCTCCACTGAGAAACTAGGTTACATTTGAACTTGTTAACTAATATGTTAAATACTTGTGAAGACAATAATGTGTTGTGTATGTATTTTCAATAAAGCCATTGTGTTTTACGTGGTGGAAGAATCAAAACAGCAATGTGGGTGAGGAAAGAAGGAAGGACATTAGTATGTCCATCGGAACCCTTCTGGTCTTATCCACAGAGCATACAATTGCAATGAGAAGGAGATCTTTCAGGAAAAATTGGAGGGAATCTGTCTGTGAGGGGTTGTTTCTCAGTACCCCATAAAAGGAAATAAGACCACCACAAGCCAAGGTGGTAGTTCAAGCTAAATATTTGATTTCCTCCTTTTGTGTATTAAAACTTATATATATATATAAAATGTATGTGCATGTTTGTATGGTTAGATACTGATAGCTGAAATAAATACTAAATTACCTGCATACCTAGTTTTCCCAAGGAGTACATGTACTTCTGCATGCTATGTAGGCATCATCCAAAGCAAACACTCTGCTTGCTTTTTTTGCTTCTGTTTTACAGTGCTGAATTCTACCAAGTGATACTTTTAAGCTGAAATGGGCTCCTTTCTACATGAGGTCAAGTACAGTTTAGTAGTGAGCCCAAGAGGTGAAAAAAATGAACATTGCTCAAGTGCCACTTCTTATGTGTTCTATTTTCGCCCTGCATGAATGGGCTGGACAGCTCCAGGCTCTCTGTCTCTTGGCACTCAGGATGTCAGTGGCTCAATGGTGTAGCTATGTTGCTACTTTCTCATTTATTACCACAGTTTACTTTTGATCCCTAATGAAAGAGGCCCATTTAATATTCTCATGTGTTCTAGATATCACATTGAGATAGTTTGCTTAGATTCTTATGGTTCGTATTCAAGCTGAAAATAAAATGATGTTCATCAAGACCACCTGGTTTGCAAAGATGTCCTGAAAATATAATTGAGGTAAAAAAAAATTGTAATAGCAATTAATTGGGATGAAGGAAGAGGGGATTGTTAAAATAGCATTATGTTTTGAAGAGTAAAAGTGTGTGTATTTGACTGGTAACTATTGTGGATTGATTACTTGAATGACAATACCTAGAGAGAGAATCCAAAATGAAATCAGCGGTATAACAACGGTGAATTAAAAACTCACCATGTTAAATGTGAGCACAAGTCAATAGAAAACTGCATTTTGTTGTTTAATGTCAACATACCCTTCCAACAGTACCATGGAACTGTTACAGAGACTACTGTAAAAATACTAATAAACATCAAACAAGATTAGAGATAGTGTTGACTTTGTGCATATTGAGCAGAATTTCCCCTCTTCTTCCCCCTCCACAACTCTGGAAGCAGGTGTAGAAATTGGCTTAAACACTGCGTCTGGCTGAGCACATGAGCCAAAGTAGGGTGGCAAATGTGGCTTTATTACATTTAGACCTTCTCCCCACTCCAATCCTGTGGCTGCCTAAGGGCTGATTTCGTCCCTGGTATAATTTAACTTGCATCAACTGTCAAGGTGCTCTAGTCTAAGTTTTATGTCTGTTATGCCTGGCAACAGTAAGTCACCATAGGACTGTTCTGGTAATAGGTTTGCTGCAGTGCTCCAGTGATACCCTCTTTCCAAGGCAACTCCCTGACACACCTTGCCCCTCTACTGGGTGTTGCAAGGGAGGTGACATAGGACCAGCTGTGCTACTGCAGGATTCCCCATTTATGTTCGCTTTTCTCCACCAGAGCGGACTACTTTAAAAGACCGTGGTTCCAGCTTTGCGCCATCTCTGAACAGAACTATGCCATGTACTGTAGTAGTACTTATGGGTTCCAATCCTAGGCCAGGCTTCCATTGTACTAGATGTTGTGTAAACAATTTCTGTTTTTCCTTCCTAAATGTTCACAGAGTAAGAGTTCAAAGATGCATTCTATGAGGACTTGGTTCATTTGCAGTGCCCTACTACAGAACTTAAGGTGGTAACTCTCACCTACAACTCCCTAGCCTTTAGCAGAGCTGATTGAAATAGCAAGAAAGGGTGAGAATTCAATGTACAATCCAGAAAACATTCAGAAAATACAGATATGTTCATGTAACTAAGGCACCATTGTTAAAAGCTTTACAACTTTTCAGCAGTTGACACTGCCTGTCATGCTGACCAATAGTTTCACTGTCCCCTTCTGCTTTCCCCTCTGTCTCTTTACCTGTGCTCCTTTGTTTGATACTTTAAATTGTAAGCTTGCTTACATCTAACAAAATGGGATCCTGGTGCATACTTGGGGCTGCTAGTTGCTACTCAATATAAATAATAACCACCATGTTGCTCTTGTAGGTAAGGCCATGATTTTGCAAACTGCTCCATACAGGTGGAGTCCCGTTGACTTCACTGAGGCTCTGTGTGGGCACATGGACTGGAGCCTTGATAACTTACTTGAAACCATGTTTTGCAGCATTGTTAGAACATACAGAACATTTCAAGATGTTTGTTATTCCTGTCAATTGTAGTTCATGCTGTTGTATACCTGGGAGCCAAACTGGGGATGGTAGGTTGTATGGTAACTTAGCTGGGTCTTCTACTTTATCTAGTTTAGCACCACATCACTTACAAATCCTATACCCTTCAAAAAGTCACTGCTTTTGCTAAAAAGCTGGAACTTAGATAACTTAGTTCAAATGTATTTTGAGATCTTTTCTGAGGTTTTCTAAACTGTAGTAGTTAGAGACTATGTTCTTGTCTCTGCAAGCCTACAACTAGAAACTCAAGATCCTTTCTTTAGAAATATTTGAAGACTGGTATCATGTCCCTCCTCAGTCTTCTATCCTCAAGACTAAGCATGCCCTGTGTGTGTGTGTGTGTGTGTTGCACTTTGTTAAGAAACTTTCCTCATAGGTAAGCCCCTTCATTTTCAGTTTAAACCGTTTTTTAGCAAAAATTGCCAAGTTTTACAAAAAGTATTATTCTGATTTTTCACCATATTTTTGTATCATTCAAATATATAAAAATAACTTGTTTTATTAGCCCATGCAATGTATTGTATGTTCCTATCTGTATCTTTGTCTTTGTGTATATGCAAAACTGTCTTTTGAAGTAAAACTATTTATTCGTCTAGAAGATGCACACAATAAACAAATGGGCACGCACGCAAGCTCTGAAGTGTGTGACATCTGAACGTACTGATGAATCTCATGCCCACTACATACACATTTCTGTTAGCAGATAACAGTTTAAAGATTTGACACACATTGTCATTTTCTTCCCATCTTAGTGTATCAGAATATGTTTCAGAACAGTATTTGAAAGTTTTAAAAAAAAACGGAGAAAAGGATGAGGCTGAGTGTATGCACTGCAAATAGTGTGGCCCAATTATTAAATATAAGTATTTATTGGCTAATAGTTCTAAGTTTACAACAGTAAACTACATATTCAAATGAAAAGTTTTATCTGGGGATTGCAGAGAGATTGTTTTCTTAAACTCAGAGATGGCATTGTGTTTTCAGTTCTGTTGTAGTTCTGCAGCAAATCATGTTGATAAACGGAATTCAAAGCATTAATCTACTGAATACTTTTTTCCCATCTTTCGGTCCACCAAAATAAACCCCAATATTTACCCAGAAAAAAATATTAATAGTTTTTGCGCTGATTTTTTTTTTTCACCTGTTTTTGGTTTTGAAAATGAAGGGCCCTACTCATAGGTCAGATTTTCTAAACCTTTTATCATTTTTGTTCCTCTCTTCTGGAATCTTTCCAGTTTATTTACATCTTTCCTAAAATTTGGCACCCAGAACTGGACACAATATTCCAACTGAGGCCTCACTAGTGCCAAATACAGTGGGACAATTACCTCCTATGGCTTAGACATGACACTCCACTCCAGAATATTAGCCTTTTTTACAACTGCATCACAGTGTATGATCCACTACAATCCCCATGTCCTTTTTCAGAAGTACTACCGCCAGGGCAGTTAGTTATTCCCCATTTTGTAGTTGTGCATTTGATTGTTTTCCTTCCAAAGTACTTGGCTTATCTTGATTTGAATTCATCTTCTTGACTTCTGATTAATTCTCCAATTTGTCACAGTCATTTTGAATTCTAATCCTGTCCTCCGAAGTGGTTGCAACCCCTCCCTCCTCGATGTCATCTGCAAATTTTATAAGCATAATCTCCACTCCATTATACAAGTTATTAATGAAAATATTGACTAGTACTATACCTAAGATTAACCCCACTAGACCCCCACTAGACAGGCCCTCCCAGTTTGACAGTAAACCAATTATAATTACTCTTTGAGTATGATCTTTCAACCAGTTGCACACCCACCTTATAGTAATTTCATCTAGACCCATTTCCCTAGCTTTTTTGTGGGACTGTACCAAAAGCCTTACTAAAATCAAGATCTAGCACACTTACTGCTTCCCCTTTATCTATCAGTCGATTAATCCTGTCAAAGAAGAAATTTGGGTTGGCCTGGCATAATTTGTTCTTGACAAATCCCTGCTGGCTAATGAGATTCCATTATAAAACCTATTCTCTAGTCCCCTATAACTTTGGCTTGGAATACTGGTTGGTCAATATTCTCTTCTCCACATACCCCTTACACTGGAAATCAGGAGAGCAAGTGGCACAGGAGTATGATCTTCTGCATTTATGGACTCTTGTCATTAGACTGGTGAAAAGAATAGACAGAGCACCTGAGACAGGCCGGCAGTGTGAAAATCCATCTCTGCAGAATTTCTAACATAACTAGAACTAGGGAAGGCTGGAAATGTCACACGGAAATCCATTTTCCTGTTTTCCAGCTGATATTTTCTACAATGAGATGTACATAGATTTGAATAAGTAACAAATTCATTATCCACACTGAATCTTCTAAAATCTGCCCATTGCTATTCCCCTTATCTTTGGAAGAATACATCCATGATGAAATGCCTACACGCATCAGGAAAAATCCTCTATTCTAGTGGGAAGTGGAAGCTAAGAAGTCATCTATGACTATCTCTGGCAAATGCATCCAGCATGTATTCAGATTAGCATATCGTCTGTGCTGCTTGTCGGTTACACTTTTGCAGTGAGAAGAATCTTGCTTACTATAGCTTTTGCTGAGAGTCTCACTCTTTTTAAAAGATGGAGCAGGAGAAACACCCCTAGATTGAAGAAGCGGATGGAAGCCCTAATGACCTATTAATGAGAGTTTAAATAGATTCTACTTGCTGTTGTTTTCTATGAAGTTATTGCGAGCTGGCCCCCAAAATCAAAATGGGGAATAACTAACTGTCTGGTTGTTTTGCTGACATGTGTAAGCTTATATACTGGTGCACCGCCTAGATATAGTTGGTGAGTGAGTGCTATTACTTGTATCATTCACAGTACCCTTCCAGGCCCCAGAGGTGAGGAAGTAAATCTATTGGCTATAGCTATAGAAAATACTCATCGCAATTAAGTGGTGGTTCTTGTTTTTCCTTCCCTCCTCTTGTTGGGCCAGATTCTGCCACTGTTACTAACCATGAGTAATACCTTAATTCACAATCAGCCTTGTTGCATTTAACAGGGCTGTTTTTTAGAGTAAAGGCCACACTTTTAAATGTGGTGGGTGCCTAAAGAGGCATCCAGTGGGATGTTAATATCTGCATCTTTAGGTGCCTCAAAACATTTTAAAAATCTGGTCTTTTAGGCACAACTCAATGTGAGTAAAGTTGGCAGAACCTGGTTTCTGTATTTCTTTATTGCAGGCAGTGATATTAAATTCTGTTGAGTATGAAAATGCAACCCCAAGACATTTTCAGTTAAGAACAATGTCCAACTTGCACATTTCAGGGTACTCTAGGTTATCAGATTATAGATGAATATATCTTAGTATATTTCTGTAAGTAAAAAGGGAGATGGATGAATATCTGAATAGTCTCTCTTTAAATAAAAATCTCTGAACTTGTCTATCCAACTGTCCACATGCTTTTTTGCAATATATTGTTCCCATCCCCAGGAAAGGAAATGAGACTAATACAGTTATCAATACTTTCCAACACAGCATCTTCAAGAAGTAGATTTTCTAAAGGGCAGATAAAAACTGGCCCACAGTAATCATAGCACTTAAGGTCTGTTCAGTTTTTTTTTATTATTGCTTTTACTTTGCACCTGCTGTGTTCACACTGTGCAGCTCTGAGAACACATTAGTTCCAAGCACTCGGACTGCCCACAGTTCAGTTAACAATACATTTCAGTTACCAGCAGTCATCAGTGCTCAGCAGACAGTGTTAACAAACTACAGCTACCAAGCAAGAGTAACAGACAAAAACATTCAGCATACACACGGGGAATCCACAATCTTCTGTTACATAAACTTATTTGAAAGCATTGCCCTATTGTTTTAAATATATTTGTATTCACTTGAACCAAAATCTGCAAAAAGAAAGGCAGTATTTAGGAGATGGAGGCCTAGATATTTTTTACTTGGGGCACACCACTGCTTAAGGGATGATGGATGTGCTGCATCACCCTAGCCGCAGCCCTGGGAGCCATTGTGATTCAGAGAAATGCCAAGTTCCTCCCTTTCTTCCTCATGACTAAGCTGGCAACTAATAGTAACTCCCTCCTCTCCTTTGCAGCTACTTTAGTCAGTGAATGTGGGGTGGGGACAGAAGAAAGGCTCCACGCATCCCTGACCCTCCCTGCCTATCTGCTCCAGGGAGGGAGGAAGTAACCCTGTGAGCAGACCCAAGATCCAGGTAGCCTATGTAAGGGAAGGGAGAGGGTAGTAAATTTCCTCTTATTCCCTTGCACAGCATGCCGTGCAAGCCACAAGCTATCCCAGAAAGCATCTGTTGAGCTTTATTTGTACAACTTTGATTGGACTCTTTCACCATATGTTGTACTCTTGCCAAACAGAACTAGTGTCGCAAAGGAAAACAGAAGATAAATTAATTTATATCATTTGGCAGAACAGATCTATTCAATATGGTCAATCTGATTTCTGAACAATTTCAACTAAAAGAAAAACAACCTTAAAATGATGCTAAGGCAGAGAATGTACAAAATGGTAGAAACCAGGAAATTCTCAGTGAATACTTTGCAGCTATCCATTAGGGGGCGAAGCATTGCTGCATAAATATTTTGTGTCACTTGGACGCCACTTATTTCACTAAGGGCTCGATAGAGCTGAATTCTGGCCCCGTCTATTTCTGTTGGAAACCTCAGCATCTCTGTGGTGCTGATGTGCTAGTGGATGCCTCAATTAATTTTGTGGAGGGAGGTGGCTAAATAAGGCCTGTGTGGTCATTCAAACCCACCCCCTGTTGAAGGACAGAGTATCTGACTGTCTCCCTGTGCCAGATAAGACATTTGAGGTGCTACAGGATTTAATCAAGAAAGGGGAATACATCCAAGTGGGGAAATTGTGAGGATTTCTTCCCAGTTGAGTGACCGTTAGGGTGAACAAATGGCTTACAATTTTTCTGTGAGTAATGCAAATTACAGCCCCTAAATGTGTTTTGTAGTTAGGGCCAGGCTCCTTGAATTATACTCATCTATGGCAATCAGAGGGAGGCAGAGCTAGCAATCTAGCCACACTTGAAACACCACCAGGACTCATTCCTGACCCCTTCAACTCTACCCTATTGATCAACCACATGAGGCTTACTGCAAGGATTCCATTAAAGCAATTTAAGTGGGCATTCACCCACGAAAGCTTATGCTCCAATACATCTGTTAGTCTTAAAGGTGCCACAGGACTCTGTTGCTTATTAAAGCAATTTGTTATCCTTGGTACACTACAACACTGGAGGTGGGAGGCGGTATGACTCCACCCTCCTTAACTATGTAGAGGCTACAGGGGACAGACATGCCATAACCCTGCCTCCTTGGGCACTCCTATTTCTCATGTGCACCTTGTTCACTGGAACCACCACCAGGACCAGTGTATGTAGAACAAAGCAGAATATATAGAGGTAGGGAGACTCTGAATTTCTTACTGTCATGTATTGTGTCCATTATATGATACTGTTCTATTACAGCATTTATATATAGTTTTAAAACTCTGACAAAGAATTACTATTAATTAGACACACAACGCTGTAACTGTCCATGGCGTGACTCCGCCAATGCAATAGGGATTAGTATGGCTCAAGGAATGTTAATTAATGGTGCTTGGAAGACTCAGCAGAGAATTTCCTTGGCTTTGTGAGGTTCTCAACTTTAATACTGTTATAAGACAGTGTTAGGTGTTTAATAATTAATATGCATAAGGAAATCAATTACAAAGGAAGTGTAGTCCAGACTAGTTGTCACCTATACTTGTTCAGGAGAACAAGTCCTTACCAATGATAGAGAAATTGTGCTACTTTTTTGTTTGTTTTTTGTTTTGTTTTTAATGATTGGGGATGAGGAGGAAAGGCTTGTACCTTAAATACCAGCAAAGTCTGCTTCATTTTTATATGACCAACCCATTAATGTAGTTTGCACCCAACTTGTGCATGGGGAGTCACAAATCAGAGAGAATTTCTTCACTACAAGTTCTAAAGCACAAACTTAACTAGGAGGGTGAAGGTGAAGGTGAATGCGTCCTAGTAAATGAATAGAAAAAGCAGAGACAATGATTTGTGTAACTGTGGCCAGAAAAGTGACCCTGTAAAATGGCATCTTTATTTCCATCAGAAAGTCTTTTGAATGTATTTTTCTGTTTTTTTGCTACTGTTAGCCATATTGGTTCTGCACTACTAAGGGAGAGTGAGTTTGATTGTCTCCTAGCTCATGCATAATCAATGGAATTTTTAACTAAGTTGTGAGTGCAGAATCTTCATTACTGGTGAGATGTGAGTCAGAAAGAGCTCAGTTTGGTTTTCAGATCCTGGGCTGAGTTTGTAGGGCTGGCAAACTTTTTAAAACAAAACAAATTCACCTTTCAACTGCGCGACTTGAAGCTGGGAATTCTTGAGGTAAAATAAACATGGAATCCCACAGTGATGTTTTCCCCAAATACCACTTTTGTGTAAAACTGTCACTTTTCCCAATTTACAAACAATATCTATTTTATTTTATTTGTAGACTTCTCAGGTTGGTGAGTGTATTTGGCAGTAGCTAAATATCATGCACGTACAGCAAAGATTGGCAATGACAGAAGATCACTGTTGGTATTTTCTGTACACTGTACAGATATTTTCCATTTCACACCTCAGTCACTATTTGCTGCAGTGATTTCCAATACTCACTCAACCTTATCTGACACTCCTATTAGTACAAGCAATAAATACAATATTGTCTTATTTTGTGATAGTTGTCTAAAAACCATAGCTCCCATTTCCCTCACACGTTTCGAATTGAACTACCTCAGATGCCTAGCTCATCTATCACCTAGTAATTTCCGGCACACTTGCTACTCTGTGTCCAGGAGCATTAGGCACATGGTGCTAAATTGAGTTTAAATAACTGAAAGCAGGGTTTAGAGAGACAAGGTAGCTTAGGTAATATCTTTTATTTAACCAACTTCTGTTGGTGAGAGAGACAATCTTTCTAGCCACACAGAGCTCTTAGTTTGGCAGTTACAAGGGGAACTGCGTTACTACCTTAATTAAACACTACAGCTCACGTAGAACCTGGTCCAAAGCCCACTGAAGTCAGTGGAAAGATTCCCATTGATTTAAATGGGCTGTGGATCAGTCCCTAAGGGACTATTTTTATTGCATTGATAGTAATGGTAATAAGCTTGTCTCGTGGCAGCCACCACAGCGGTAATGCTAAACTGAGCAAAAAGGCAGATAAGAGATAAGTGGGAGGCTGATGGCTCAGATGCTAAGAATATAAGTAAACACAACACTGATGAGAGAGAAGACAGATGCTGATGCCTAGAGTAATCGTGTCTAAATTGCTATAGGTGGAGCAGGGCAGCAGTAGTAGGTTATAGTAAGCAATCTTCCTAAATGTATCAATTAAAAACCTTTTAAAAGTATTTTGTAATTACTCTAGAGTTACAGCAACAATGCAGAATATGGCTGCCCTGGCCTATGGGTTTGTCTACGCTGCAATTAGATACCTGTGCTGGCCCATGCCAGCTGATTCAGGCTCACAGGGCTCAGGCCTCAGGACTGTTTAATTGTAGTGTAGACTTTCAGGCTTGGGCTTGAGCCTGGGCTAGGACGCTGTGACGTGGGATGGTCCCAGAGCTCAGGCTGCAGCCCGAGCCCAGAAATCTACATTGCAATTAAACAGCCCTGCAGCCCGAGTGCCATGAGCCCAAATCACCAGCCGCGGGTGTCTAATTGCAGTGTGGATTTACCCTCTGTGTCTGATCCTCACACTTACTGTATGAGGTTATGGCACTAAAACAGTGCAGTAAAGCACAGTGAATGTACACACCTAAACGTACTTTGCACCTTCATTACTCATTAATGAATTTCCACCTAACACCTGGCACTCTTGAAAATCTGCTGGGGGTAGAACTAATATAGCTAACAGATTTATACATCTAGAGAGGTCACTGGAATGGTGATCTCCTAAATAAACTGCTGCAGGCTATGCTGTATTTTACAGCTGCCCTCCCTCCATTTCCCATGAGCAGATCAAATAAATCTCCTAAAACATGTGTCCACATTCTTGGATGATCCTTGTGATAGTTCTTAGGACATGCAGGTGGGAGAGTCCCCTTGTTAGACCCCCTGACATTGAAGATGGGGGGTTTCTTGTGCCTGACCAGATGTCCGCTCCCTAATACTACCAGCCTTTCATCCACTCAAGCACTTTGCTCTGGGCTATGCCAGCCATGTCTTTGCCTTGCAGGTTAATAGGTACACCCCCATCCTTGAATCCCTTTGAATTGTTCCCCCCCATTATATCCAGCCCCTGACACTGGTCATTTACAGAAATACAAGACACTTTGGCCCCCAAAGGAACAGTTTACCAGCTTTACTTAAACTTCAACTCCTGTATAATACAGAGAACTTGTAATAAAAAAACTATTTAAGAAAGGACAAGTTAACTAGAAACAAGAGAGAGTGACGGAAAGAACTGGGTCTACACTTTATTAGATAGGAAAGGTAACTTTTAATAAAGTAGGTTCCCCCTGCCAAAGTTCAGTCTTTTGCAGAGCTGGCTGGCTTCACAGGAACCAGGATCCAAAATTTTGAGAGAACGTCCCCACTCCATAAAATGTATCCTCATTGAAAGGTGGCAGAGGGTTTTCTCCCTGTCTTCTACGTGGAATCAGTTTTTTGCCTTATTAACAGGGTGACCCTCAGTCTTTAATGTTCCTTTTTTTAGCTACAGGTGGTTTTGATCACTTGCAGTTGCTTTTGATGGTTTTCCATTGATAGTGTTGAGATAGAGCAAGCTAGACAATTGAGCATTCCATTACATCATGGGCTAAACAGGGTGACAACTCCCTCAGGCTTGAATGGTCCATCCCTGAGACCTATTATCCCCTAGTGACTAACTTTTACCCCAAGTCCATAAAGAATACTTTCAGTATAAACACATTATTGCTCAAATATTACCTGTACAGACATCTTGAAGTAATTGTGAAACTTGACTAGTTATGAGCTTTACCTCAAATGCTACTCTTTACTGGACAAATGCCCTGTAAGATGTTTGGTACAGTGAGTTTGTCAGGTCTGAGCTGAATTGTTTGAAGAGAACATTGCACCCTTTGACAAAGAGCTTGTGTCACAATTCTACCTGCTTCTCCTGCCCCCCCCCACCTGTTTCTCTTGTGTTACCTGTTTCTCCCCCACCAGTTTCTGCTTCTGTTGTCCCGGCCACTGAAGGTGAATGGGATGTGTTGGAGAAGGAAGTAAATGCAGCCAGAAAAGGGGAAGGGGGGGGAAATTGTCAAATTTAATCAAGCCATTGTCTCTTGGATGCTCCTTTTGCTTTAGAAGAAACAGTGACTGTATCAAGTTAGCATCCACTTCAGTTGTAGTAGGCAGTGTAGTATGAAGAGGAAACCATGGTTTTAACTAAGCTGTTCACTTTCTTCTCTTCCTAATGGCAGCTCTGTGTTTTTTGCAAGAAAAGCAACTGGCATGTGAAGCGCTCTAATATCAGCTTTGGCACAAACATACCGCTGTACCTATCTGTTATCCAAGTGGTTGAGCTCCTATTTGCCAAGCAGCCAGCTGCAGAAATTTAGAAAGGGAGAGTTCAAAATTGTGTAGATCAAGAGGGAGAGAAATTCTCTAAACCTTGATACTTGCCTCGTAAATCAGACCTCCTGTGAGGTTCTGAATAACTTTCAGGGGGCAGATGCATGCAAGGATTTCAAAGCACGTTACAGAGGTATAGAATTTCCTCCCTATGTTTGGATAATGCAACTAAGATTAAGTATCTTGCTCAAGATCTCACAGCAAGTCAGTGGCAGTCAGAGACTGAATCTAGGACTCCCCTCTGAGTCCCCTGCTTGAACCACTAGACATGCTGACTGCCAAAAAATCATTTGATTAGCTTTGCAAACCATGACTGTGCACTGTCTACTTGTGTTATCCCTTTACATAAGAATGGCCATACTGGGTGAGACCAAAGTTCCATCCACCCCAGTATCCTGTCAGCCAAAAGTGGCCAATGCCAGGTGCCCCAGAGGGGGGCAGGTAATGATCAAGTGATCTCTGTCCTGCCATCCATCTCCACTCTCTGACAAACAGAGGCTAGGGACACCATTCCTTACCCATCCTGGCTAATCGACAGGACCAGGAGACCATTAATGGCTATCTTGCCTATTGTAATCTCTTAGGAGCAGATGCTGTCTTATATTATGTTTGTATGGCATCTAGCACCATGCTGCCCTCATCTTGGCTGGAATTGTAGGTACTACTGTAATACAAATACTAACAACTGTATTTTTAAAAGCAGATTTTTAGACTCCTGTTAAGAGATCTCCAGTTACTGTGTGCTGAAAACATAACATTGAATGTTTAATTATGCAAGCCTAACTGTCTTGAGTAAGATAGTTCAGTGTGCCATGAGCCCATAATCGGGGCTAGCTTACACAGGCAAGGACAATGTCTATCCTCCTTGACACTCAGGGTTTCCTCCAACTCACCCAAAATACAACTATTAGAATAACACACAGACCACTGACACACCTACCTCCAAAACTTGCTGTGAAACACAATGGTTGTCCTCCAGTCCGCTCTGCTTTCCAGCATATGATGCTGTGAGTTTCCCCTGTATAGAAACGTCCTGTAAAAAGGCTCTTTGTTGGGAAGGAAACATCCAGATGGGTGAACTGAACAAAGCATGTGATCAAGAACTGTGTCTTGTATAAAAGCGCACAAGCACGGTGAAACAGGAGGGAAGAGAAACAGTAGCTTTTAAAACACAACTAACTTCTAAATACAAAGCCTTCTTTATGACACTAGTGTTATGTTTCTTTACTTTCCTGTCTAACCTGTACCACAAAAAAGGCTTCTAGTTTAGAAAGGGAGAGGAGGCAGAGCTTTCTACCCAGGGCACATGATTATGGCTACCATAGATCCAGAAGAAAGTACTAGAAGCACAAAGGGCTTGATCCATTCAACTTTTCCAATGAAGTCAATTAAACTTTCATTGACTTCAGTGGGCTGTGGATTGGAGCCTGAGAGAGCAATGGGAACATATTGAGAATTTATGGTCGCCTAGTAGAAGAAGAAAAAAAAATCACATGCCAAGGCAGGGATATCATATCTTTATGAATTAGGGCTTGAATCAATTTTTTATGAGCCTTGATCATTAATAAATTGGTGCAAGCCAGAAGATTTGTGAAGTTTATTGGGACTCATATTGATAATTGTGTTCAATCAATCAGCTAGTTCCCAGGGAGTTGGCAGACATTGGCTCTATGTGCATGTCTGACAAAAAATAAACTAAGGGGAAACTTCTGTTTCCCAAGCCAAAGACTATGGTAGTGAACTGCATCCATCCCTTTTCCAAATGTACAATCAACCTAGAACAAGAAGGGTATATTTTTCTCCAGCACCATCTGATTATCTCGTAGAAGATCTTTTTCAATATCCTTTTTCATCTAATTAATTGTTCAAGGTACCTGCAGTTATCCTAAAAATGAGCTACAATTTATAAATGTAAGAACCAGGAAAAATGTTTCCACCAGAAATCTATAATAGAAGGCTCTCTCTAGGCATTAGCTCAATTATGAATTGTTGACATGACCCACTACAAATTCAGGGGGTTACAGATTTTTAAGAAGTCTCATAGGAAATGAGACAAATATTTTATAAGCCTAAGGCAACTGTGTATCACTGTACCACAAAAGCAAAATAAACTTTTCAGCATATGCCGGTAGTTCATGATTCTATCACATTTCATGAATGATGCATATTGTAATTTTAATTCCATCAGTTATTACTGATATTGGGCAGCCAAATATTTACCGGAAATGTGTCTCTGGTAATGAAACAATTTTGCATATGGTATTTTAATGTCATTACTGTTCCGAGATGATTAAATATCTTGGTTGTTTATCCAGTACTTGATTCCCAGTCCTTATGATATTGGTGAGGATTGTGTATATTGCCGTTTTTGCTAGTTTAAAAAAAAAAGGAAATTTCATTCAAATTATCTAATTCACCATCAGCTGGCAAAAGCCCACTTGAATTCAATTAGTTTTGCTTATGTTAAATACCCTGACACATTGAAAAATCACATTTTATCTTATAAGATTGGTGCTCCAGCCATTATTATAAAAAGTAAAACATAAATTTTAAAAATGAGGCATTTACATATGATTTTACAAGTGTGGGAAGAGAAAGATCAGATAAGTGGGGAAAGTGTGTGTGAGGAGATGGCTGGCTGGACATGGAGTCTCACCCCTGGATCTTCAGAATTTCAAGGAGGAAGTGAGAATACAAGCACCAGTAAACTCCAAAGAAAAAATAAATTTTCAGGAGAGTAAGGCACAATATTTGGGACTAGGGAGATTAACAGAATATCTGCTTTCTGGATCTTGGTTTTTTAATGATGACTCCAAATGAAAACTGCAGATCAGAATCTGGACCCAAATCAGAACCTTTTTTCAGAGGTCAGTGGGTTGGGCAGGGAAGGGGGCTGTGGGCTGGTATTCCGCTCCAGCTATATTTTTAGTGTAGAGAGAAGAACTATTTGATGGGACAAGGAGAAAACACTAAGAATATTAAGGGCTCTTGTCACAATGATGTCAAGTATTTTTTTAGATTTACGTTTTAATAAATTAAACAAGAAGTTGACTGCACACCTGTTAGGTGGTATAAGGTCAGATCCTATACATTTATGGCGCTGCAGAGAACTTTATTTTTTTCTATTAGTGCAGATAAACAAAACTTTAACAAGTGAGCATTAATTTAATAAACTGCATCCAATGCACATAAAGAAATTACGAAGGCCCTGCCTAGATGAAGGATTCTTCCTCTAGTTATACTAGTTCATTTTCTTCAATTAGAACAATAGGGCCAGTGGGTCCCAAAGGAAGAAAATAATTTTTTGAAAAGCTGACAAGGTCTTAATCAAGGCCTGTGCACTCAGCTAGAAGTGAACAGTTGATACACTACTTAAGAGAGAAGAACCTATTAAATATTCTTCACCTCAACGGTGGTCATTCAAATGTTTCTTCAAACTGACCTGTGTACACCATAGGCTAGTGAGTTAAAGGTTCATCTTCTCAGCCGGTGGCTATTTCTGTCTGAAAAAATGATCTCCTGCTTCAGAATTAAGAGGCCAAAGCGCGAATCCACTTGTGTTGCTTTTAGCCTGCGGGCACGGAGAGCAAGGTAAACAGTGTTAGGGAATTGGACATGGTACCTGTAACTTTGTCACAGAGTCTATGCATATCAAAACGAGGCTACTATGATTTTTTTTTAAACTGGGTTAGGGGTTGACCAGATACTTGTCTTGTTTAACTGCCTGTGTGCTATGGCTCTGGTGACGAGCTTTGAGAGAACAATGTATCTGTGTTGTGCCAAGCGGTGTAATTTACTGCCTTTATTCCAGTAGCACCTACAATGTGTTAGGCACTCTTCATGCATGCAGGAAGGCATAGTTCCTGCCTCAAAGAGCTGATAGTCTGTCTATTTTTAGGGTTTTTTATACTCCTCATTAAAGTATCCCATCCTATATACAATATACCACTTTCAGTATGAATCTAAAGCTCACAATTAGCAAGTACTCAAGCATAAGAGGTTGATGTTTGCTTTCCATGATTATTTGAGAAAATAAAACTCCAATCCCCTCCCTTTGTTCATTTAATCAAAAGCAAAAGGGGTACACACATAGCTAACGCCACCTTCTTTTTAAATTCAAATGAATGAATTTTTTGGTCAAAATTCACTCAACTCTACAGATCAAGCAAGACAGGTTCTGATCGATGATCTCTTGGTGAGCTGGAGAGGCAAGATTAATAACACAAAACGTTCCAATAGTTTACGTATGCATCGTGATCTCTCTAGATTAAGGTTTTCTATAGCACCTCTCACCAGAGCATCGAAGAGCCAGATTTTCTAAAGCATTTGGGCACCTAACAGTTAAGATCGGCATCTAGTAGGGTTTTCAAATAGCAGTTGATTTCCATAGGAGTTATTTTCTCTTAAAATCCTAAGAGTCGCCTATCTACCTCTTTAGGTTCAGAAATACATTTGAAAAGCTGGCCCAAAGTGCTGGTAACAGCAATTTTTTTTAAGAGTTTATCTTCAAACTGGCTTGTTTTTATACATGATGAGCCAGAGTCTGCCCTCCTTCCCTAGGTTCCCTGTGTTGCTCAAGCAGAGGTGAAGCTCTGATAGTTAACCTGGCTCTTCTGCCAACTTCCCTCCTCTCCCCAGCATATGGGCCATGTTGGGAGCAGGGGGCAACATGCAGCTGCATTACACCATTTCTTCACTGCCAGATGGTCTCTCATGGCAAGTTGCTCTTATTTAAGCTTGGGTTGGGGATTTTGCAATTTTGTTCTGGATCCCTGACAGCACTGTGTCCCTCTCCCCACACTTATGTGCTGTGTGGGTCTCAGCATAGAGGACAACATAATCCATTGGTATATTTGCTTGGTGCGGGTTCCACCCCCACCCCAAAAAAATTGCTCTTAGTTATGTGAGTAGGAGAGAGGAGAGTAGTAGTGGAAGCCCTAAGAGAAGGGGGTAAAGTATGCACTAGAGACTATTAAGCTGTTAGGCTGTGGAATAATTTCCCAAGGGCAATGGTGGAAGCCTCCTCACTTGGAACTTTTAAAATTAGAGTGGAGAAAACTCTAGATGATACACTGTGGGGAATAATCCTGAACTGGCAGGGAGATGGACTGGATAATCAAAATGGTCTTTTCCAACTTCTATGATTTGATGATGTTGCTCAAGGCTTCATGGGATGCATGTGTCACTCTCTGCTATTACAACTTCCAAATTTCCATTTAGCAGAATGATAAACCATGCTGTGCTCTGTGCTGCAGCACTAAAGCTTAGTAAAATACATTAGACCCCCTAAGTTCATCCCTGCTGTCTGCTCAATACGTGTACTTTAGGAAAATGCAATGGAACTGGCGTTTTCAGATGTATTTAAGAATTTGAACAGAGCACGGGTTGAACTGAAAGACCCTTTCCTGTCCAACTTGCATAGTTTTAATGAACATTAAACTTTTTATTTCAATGTTTATATAACTACTCCTCCATGATTATTGCAACTATTAAGACTTAATCATAACTTATAATAGCTTTAAAATTATTAAGGACTTAAGCTTAACCCATCTTTATATAACCGGGCAAGAAATAATTACATTTCATTTCTTTTAAATGGTGTCATAATTAACATTTCTAATTTTAAACTTGAAATAAATGCTTTGATTTATATATAAAATGGCATTAGTAATGACTAATTTTTAAAAAAGGAAATCACAGATTTTTTTTTTCAATGCTTCTGAGAGTTATCAAAGGTGTTTATACATTAAAACTACTGACAAAACCCACCATGGATTTCTTGTGTGTTTGTCATGAGGAGCAAGTATAAAATTATCAAGTAAAGCAAACGAAGCTAGGAAAGAGTCAGTATTGAAACAAAACCATACATGTGTCCAAATGCACAGGATATTTTACTGCTCTGACCTGGAAGCAACCTGTCTGCACTCTGGAAGATAGCTTATTGATTAGAGTGCTTAGATATAGATATCTTTTGTTGTTGTTGTTGTACTGAAACTATAACCCTTAAGTATGAGGTGAGAAGGTGTACTGAGGTATTGCCAAATGTCAGTCTGAGGGTTTATAGCATAGCAGGAATAATCAGAGGTTCACTAAATGAAACCAATGCAGTAAAAGTACAATGGTGCTAGTCAAATTACAATCTATGAAGTAAACAGAAGAACAGGGGTACTTGTGGTACCTTAGAGACTAACAAATCTATGAAGTATGTAGAATGACTAAAAATCTAACAGCTGCTTACAAACAGCAGGTGGGACCTGTTTTGTTGTTGTTGTTGTTGTTTTTTATGCTTTAAGCAGCTAAAGAAACTTACAAACAAAAGTGTGAAAGCTAACATAAAATTAGCTAACAACTGACCTTTCCCTTATAAGAACAGAAGTGGATAAAAATAAATGCATACTCGTCCAATATATATCATATTATGTTTTCAAAAGGAGCAACATTAAAAAGAACAAAAACTGGTGACTGAATGGCTCAAGGGATTGGATTAAGTTTGTAATGTTTTGCTTCTGGTTCGAATCCAGTCTAGCATGCTTGAAATAAAAAGCTGTCGGCCAAAGGTGATTACATGTCCTTCATGAAATGAGTTGTTGATCTGTACAATACACTCAGAAGATTTTCATATCTATGTTGGCAACCTCAGCAGAAGAATCAAGTGCTAAATAGATCTATAAACTGCTGAACAAATGCTTTGTGCAACCTTAGAATGTTTTTTTTATTTTTTTTTTAAAGTATAAAGAGGGGATTTTAGTGTAGACTGTCCATCACATTTCACCCTCACTAAATTAATCAGAAAAATTCCTCTAGTGATACTTGAAACAAAAATAATGTACATGCATAACCTCAATTAAAGTATAAAAAGTTTGTAGGCAGCTGATTTAAACTGAATTAATAGCTTGTTCATTGTATTTATATTACCTACAGTCCACAGTTTAAAAAACATTAAGAGAGATTAGATGAAATACATAGCGATAGTTTGTATTCTGAATTCTGAAACTCTGAAAATAAATTTTGTTTCAGGTTGAACCAAAAATGAACATTTTCAAAACGTTCAGTGAATTGAAGCATCAAAAAAAATCAAATATTCTGTTTGAATTTTGAGCATTTTTTAACATTTTAATTTAAAAAATTAAAGAAAAATTTTAGATGTAACTTTTTTTTTTTTTTTTTAATTTTGAAACAAAACCGTTTGGGAGGAATGGTTTAGTTGCTTTTTTTCAAATAGAACAGTTTGGCAAAATTTATACAAATTTGTAAAATGTTTGTGTTGCTGAATATGCATTTTTCATATGCTCTAGTTATGGCCAGAAACCTCTGAGTGCATAGGTCCCTGAGTAGCCCCATTTATGTAAATGTCTTTACAAGCAAAACTCCCATCAATCCCCCACCCACCTACCACAGCAGCACTGACAAATAAAGCCCCAATCTTCCAGTGAGCTTAGTGTAGGTAGATCCCTTCATGACAGAGCTAATAAGATGGTGCAGGCCCTTGGGGTTGTCATTGCCTTAGTATTTACTATTGGGCTCAGCAATATTAAAATAATAATAATAATCAAGATTTTAACTTTGGTTAACCAATATTTTCTGTCAGACAAATTCAAGTCCCTCATCTCTCTAACAGCTCCAACCCTGCAATCACTTATGTATCTGAGTAACCTTACATATAGAAGTGGCCCAATGGGACCAATGGTGTAAACTTACTTACGTGCCTGACAGGAGCCAAAGAAATGAAACAAATTAGGGAACAGATAGGAGAGTTTGTTTGTTTGTTTGTTTGGACAGTTCATAGAAGTCAGAAATAAATCTAAAGCTAGAAAATGATGTAGCCCTAGGAGTTGCTTGTTTCATTTATTGTTTGTGAGAGATTTTTTTTTTTTAAATGTTTTCAGTACTGTATTGTCAAAGGTTTTGATACCTACAAAACAAAGAAAAACTAATATAGATTATAGCCTGGCAAATAAGGGTTTGGTGCAACTGAAATCCTGCAATAGAAGGCATTCTCTGAAGTAAACTTTCAACACAATTCTCATAGATTTAGTGGCGTAATTCCTATTTAATACTAATGGTTGTAGTCACACTAAACATTCCGAAGGATAACACTGAAAATGTACCCCCTTGTGTTCATTATCACTTTTGCCTTCTAAAGTGTGTGCTTCTTAAAGCTGTCCAAACCTTATTACATTTCTCAGAAGAAGGTAATCTTGTTACTCGATAAGAATTATTAGGGTTTTTTTTAGATTGTTTCCTTATACAGTGCTCAGAGCCCTCCAGTATGAGCATTAAAAATGTTTATTAGTAAAATCACTTAAAGATCACATATTCTCTCTCGCGCGTGCACTCTCTGAATCTGTATTCTAAAGCTAATAGAGTTGTTGTTTTTTATATTTATCGAAGGGCGTGCCTATTGCTTTGTCCTTTTGTGGATATTTGTCTGGAAGTTGAGAGGCTAAGGGATTGCTACTTTTCATGGTCCACCTCCATTGTGCTAAATATGAAAAATATTGGTGACATAGGGCCTGATCCTGTAACATTGGAGAGGAAGCAGGATAAATCCCTTACCCCACACTATTTTGTTCCCACTGATATGAATGGCAAAAGTCCCATTGGCTTCATTGGTACGGAATCTAGCCTTTGGGGTAAATCCAGCATTTCACATGGTTCACTTTAGAAGCTAATATACAACCAATCTATTCTAAATTATTTGAGCTGCTCATGCTTGAAGACAAACAGGAATACTCTGATCCTGCAAACACTTGTGCTGCATGTGTTTATCTTTAATGTAAATGTGACTTTAAATGACTACAGTGGAATTACTTATAGGAGTAAAGCTAAACACTCATTACATTTATTTGCAGGATTGAGGTCTAAATCAGGACTCTTGTTGTTCTTCTGTTTCATACTTTAAATGTGAACATAAATAATGACTCACTAGTAAGCTGAGAAAATCCCAAATGGAAGATATGCATGGGGTGGCTTACTCTTACCCATTCACATATCTACTGCCTCAATTTTCCCCTTTCTTGGGCTCCTGAATAAATTTATGTAAACTTGTCTGAGTCAGGCAACAGCCCCTTTTTGGGGTCTTGTTTATTAAAAAGATATAAGTTAGTTGGCAACTCGAGTACAAACCTTTCAGCCCTCTTTCCCAGACTCTACAGCTCCTTCCCCAAGCTCGCTCTCTCCTAAAGTCTGTCCCAGCTGAGGGTTTTTCTCCTGCTCCCTGCAGGTATCTCCTGCCATACCTTCTGCCTCGGTGGTACAGAGAGCCACTCCCAGCTCTTCTAAGAGGTCCTTCTCCTGCCCATGGGTCTCCTCTCTCTGTCTCAGGACAGGCTCTCTCTTCCAGTAAGTGCAGTCTCCAGCTGCCATCACTGAACCCTTAGTCATCAGACTCAGCCATAGGCCAGAGCCTTCAGACAGGGCATTGGGATATGTGCATGAGCTGAAGGACTCCCTGTTAGAGGGAGAAAAATATAAAATAAAACAAAAACTCTGATCCTGCAAAGATATGCTCAACTTTGTGCACATCAGTAATCCCACTGAAGTCATTGTAATGATTCACATATGTAAAATTACTCATGATGAAATCTCTGCAGGATCAAGTACATAGAATATGTCAAAGGGAAATGCTGAAACTGGAAGAAAAACTCATCAGAAAATGCCTTGGGCACTTCTGGAGGGCAGGGGGAGAAAAGCAGAAGGGTAAGAATCGCTTTCATTTTGCTTCAATGCAGGATCATGTTACCATTAGAGCAGGTCAAATTTTTTTGAATAAAATATTTTCCCACTAAAAAAAGGGGTTTTTGTTTGGGGTGAGGGAAGGAAATAAGAAAATATTCAGTATTTAGAAAATTGGAATGTGAAATTTTGAATTGATTTTTTTTTTTATTTCATCTCACACTTAGCAATCAAAATATTTTAGAAATGTTGCCCTTTTTCCCTCTCCACTGAACATAACACAATCAATGTTATCTAGTTTAGAGCTGTGTAAATAACTGGTTTTTGTTTTATTTTTTTCCAGTTCGGTGACCGTTCAAAAAAATTAGAAAAAAAACTTTCCGGTTGAAACAAAACTGAATATTTGGTGAATCAAAAAAGTTGGAAAAACTCTTTTTCAGGTCACACAAACATTTATTAAAAAAGTAAAAGAAACATACTGGATTCACGAAAACAGAGGAGATGCTGCTTTCCCTTCTTATACTATTTAGCCCAGTACTTATGGCACCCATCCAGGATGTGAGAGACCCAGCTTTGAATCCTTGGTTGGGAGCAAGGACTCAAACCTTGGGCTTATCCTTCTCCAGTAAGGTAAGGTAACCTTGCTGGTTTTTGTTTTGAGGATTTTTACAGGAGAATGGTGAAGTATTCCAATCATTCCTGTTGAAGCTATTTCACTTTGTATGAATAAATATTCACTGGTGCAGGGGCTGGAACCCCAGCTTTTCCCATCTCCTAGGTGAGGGTCCTATCTACTTGGCAATACGGTATTTTGGACTGGATCTCTCTCAATCTCTCCATTGAAGCTGTTTTTAAATATTTTAATATTCATTGGGTTAGAGAGAACAAGTGATAATGATTTTGTGGTTTTGTGGTTAGGACAATCAGGTGGGATGTGGAGCACCTGGATTCCAGTTGCTGCTTCATATTGTGCCCTATCCACTAGACTATTATAAGTCTAGTTTTAGCCCCATCTCATGTGAGTTGAAAAAAGATGATGTGGTCAGAGTTCAGTAATCTCATTTATAATGTTGCCTTTTTTTCTCTTATCACCCCTAATAGTTCCTGTGACTACTGCCCACTGATTGTGGCACAATTCTGTGTGTGGAGCAGTGGTGTTACAACATAAGAATGGTCAGACCAAAGGTCCATCCAGCCCAGTATCCTGTTTGCAGACAGTGGCAAATGCCAGGTGCCCCAGAGGAAGTGAACCTAACTGGTAATGATCAAGCGATCTCTCTCTCTCTCTCCTGCCATCCATCTCCACCCTCTGACAAACAGAGGCTAGGAATACCATTCCTTACCCATCCTGGCTAATAGCCATTGATGGACTTAATCTTCATGAATTTATCTAGTTTTCTTTTAAACCCTGTTATAGTCCTAGCCTTCACAACCTCCTCAGGCAAGGAGTTCCACAGGTTGACTGTGCGCTGTGTGAAGAAGAACTTCCTTTTATTTGTTTTAAACCTGCTGCCCATTAATTTCATTTGGTGACCCCTAGTTCTTGTATTATGGGAATAAGTAAATAACTTTTCCTTATTCTCTTTCTCCACACCACTCATGATTTTATATACCTCTATCATATCTCCCCTTAGTCTCCTCTTTTCCAAGCTGAAAAGTCCTAGCCTCTTTAATCTCTCCTCATATGGGAACCATTTCAAGTCCCTAATCATTTTAGTTGCCCTTCTCTGAACCTTTTCTAATGTCAGTCTATGTTTTTTGAGATAAGGAAACCATATCTGTATGCAGTATTCAAGATGTGGGCGTACCATGGATTTATATAAAGGCAATAAGATATTCTCTGTCTTATTCTCTATCCCTTTTTTAATGACTCCTAACATCCTGTTTGCTTTTTTGACTGCTATTGCACACTGCGTGGACGTCTTCAGAGAACTATCCACGATGACTCCAAGATCTCTTTCCTGATTAGCTGTAGCTAAATTAGCCCCCATTATATTGTATGTATAGTTGGGGTTTTCCGATGTGCATTACTTTACATTTATCCAATTAAATTTAATTTGCCATTTTGTTGCCCAATCACTTAGTTTTGTGAGATCTTTTTGAAGTTCTTCACAGTCTGCTTTGTCTTAACTATCTTGAGCAGTTTAATATCGTCTGCAAACTTTGCCACCTCACTGTTTACCCCTTTCTCCAGATCTTTTATGAATAAGTTGAATAGGATTGGTCCTAGAACTGACGCTTGGGGAACAGCACTAGTTATCCCGCTCCATTCTGAAATTTTACCATTTATTCCTACCCTTTGTTTCCTGTCTTTTAACCAGTTCTCAATCCATGAAAGGATCTTCCCTCTTATCCCATGACAACTTAATTTACATAAGAGCCTTTGGTGGGGGACCTTGTCAAAGGCTTTCTGGAAAACTAGGTACACTATGTCCACTGGATCCCCCGTGTCCACATGTTTTTTGACCCCTTCAAAGAACTCCAATAGATTAGTAAGATGTGATTTCCCTTTACAGAAACCATGTTGACTTTTTCCCAACAATTTATGTTCTTCTGTGTGTCTGACAATGTTATTCTTTACTATTATTTCAACTAATTTGCCCGGTACTGACGTTAGACTTAACAGTCTGTAATTGCCGGGATCACCTCTAGAGCCCTTTTTAAATATTGGTATTACATTAGCTATCTTCCAGTCAGTGGATACAGAAGCTGATTTAAAGGACAGGTTACAAACCATAGTTAATAGTTCTGCAATTTCACATTAGAATTCTTTCAGAATTCTTGGGTGAATGCCATCTGGTCCCGGTGACTTGTTACTGTTAAGTTTATCAATTAATTCCAAAACCTCCTCTAATGACACTTCAATCTGTGACAATTCCTCAGATTTGTCACCTACAAAGTACGGCTCAGGTTTGGGAATCTCCCTAACATCCTCAGCTGTGAAGACTGAAGCAAAGAATTCTGTTAGTTTCTCCGCAATGACTTCATTGTCTTTAAGTGCTCTTTTTGTATCTCCATCATCCAGGGGTCCCACTGGTTGTTTAGCAGGCTTCCTGCTTCTGATGTACTTAAAAAAACATTTTGTTATTACCTTTTGAGTTTTTGGCTAGCTGTTCTTCAAACTCCTTTTTGGCTTTTCTTATTACATTTTTACACTTAATTTGGCAGTGTTTATGCTCCTTTTATTTACCTCACTAGGATTTGACTTCCACTTTTTAAATGATGCCTTTTTATCTCACTGCTTCTTTTACATGGTTGTTAAGCCACGGTGGCTCTTTTTTAGTTCTTTTATTGTGTTTTTTAATTTGGGGTATACATTTAAGTTGGGCCTCTATTATGGTGTCTTTGAAAAGTGTCCATGCAGCGTGCAGGAATTTCATTCTAGTCACTGTACCTTTTAATTTCTGTCTAACTGATCTCCTCATTTTTGCATAATTCCCCTTTCTGAAATTAAATGCCACAGTGCTGCTGAGGTGTTCTTACCACCACAGGAATGTTAAATGTTGTTATATTATGGTCAGTATTTCCAAGCCCACCTTTTTCTTTTTATAGGTTCTCAGCTGTTGTAAATTGGCATAACTCTATTAAATTATCTCTAAAAGATTTGCTTTAGCTGCACTAGAAGTTACAGGCTTGATGCATGAATTACTGGTTAAAATGTTATAGCCTATGTTGGGTAGGAAGTCAGATTAGATAATAATATAGTCCTTCTGGCTTTGAAATTTGTTAATAAATTTAGAGTTTTCTGTTAAACAACAGAACATGGGTGGGGTCACTGCAGACTTCCAACACTGCCTAACAAGTGTCCTTGGTCCATACATATAAATTGCACTGGTTTAACTACATTGATGCAACTTCCTTATGTGAACACTCTTTACTCAGTTTAGCAGTGCATTATATCAAAACTAGCTTAACTGATATTAGCCTGACTAAAACCAGACCAAAGGGGATTGCACCAATTTTGCTAAATAGATTTAGAATCTGATCTAGTTAAGTCAGGGCAATTTTTGGGTGATGAAAAGCCCTTTGCGAGAACTACCTCTACAAGTGAGAGGATAAATAAGCTTCCATGCCAGCTGAATCCTTGGCTTCTCTGAGACTGCCAATTACTGCCAAATGGTATGTTTTGTGATGTGAACACCTGTCTGTTAGGGACTGGAGTTGAGACCATGAATTTATTTCGCATATGCCAACAAAAAGCTATCAGATACTTACAGCTCTAGGTGACTATTAGCCTGGATTGGATTTGAACCGATAGCCCAGAGGTGAAACACTCCATCTCTCTTTGCCATACCAATCCTAAAGCCATTAGGAATCCCTTAAGGCTCGCTCTTTAATGCGACAAGCTTAATGGATAAATGGCTGTAACTTCACAAACTCTGAAAGCCTTGTTTGCCACCAGGCAATACAATAGCAGTGGTTCAATTGAGCCATAAAAATCAACTATTTTGGTGACTTGCTTTTGACTAGGTTTTCTACAATAAAAGCTCATACAATGAATGCTAAACAAAATAATAGTTCTATTTAAGAAAAACAGTGTATTGGCAATGTATTTGTAATTCCGATTTTCATTTTATATTTTACAGAGGGCCTAATAGAAAGTCCAGTGATGTCAATGGACAGATTCCCGCTGACTTCAATGAGTTTTGAATCAAAACCTAAGTGTATTGGGCAAATGCTAATGCTATTAAAACACAAAACCCCGAAAATCGAAAAAAATCTGATTACAGGTTTGAGAGTGTAATCACCCACATTTCCTTGTATTTATGCCAATAAACTCTATCGTTCCCACCCACCTATTATTACACCTGCCAGTTGCCAGTAAAAAATCTTTGAGTACTAGCTAATCAAAAAGTAACAATCACATAGAAATAAGTTAAAATATCCATGAAGTTAATAGAGTTGGTTTAATTTGTTTTCTTTACCTGTGTAAAAATGGAAAACTAGATATTTAATAAGTCTGATAAATGTAGACTCCAAACTAGTCTGTGAGAATTTAAAAAGTATGTGCCTGTATATTTCATTTACCATCAGCGCTTGGCCCTAAGTTGGAACTTGCAGTCCTTCAAAAACTTTATTATTATTTTACTATTTTATGAATAATAATGATTTGTGTTATAGGACCTCAGAGGAAGTCCTGGTCCGGGACCCCATCGTGCTTGGTGTTGTACCAATACAGAACAAAGAGACAGTCCTTGCCCCTAGGAGTTTACAATTCATTGTGATCATGAATGACTATCAATTTCCCACTATAAATTAGAATGAATGATCATTAGGTCAGAAAAAGTGTGAGGATGATTCTACAACTGGGTAGTTAGGGTATGAGAATGAAATTCAAGAATCTGCTCCAATGACTAGATAATTATTTATACAAAGTAGAACAGCTTCAAAAGAGAGCTTGAGAAATGTCTGTAACCCAGTGGCTAGGGTCTCTCACCTGCAATGAGGGAGACCCAACTTCAAATTCCTTCCTATCTGGAAGAGCGGGAAATTGAACCTGGATCTTCCAGGTAAGTGTTCTAATCCCTGGGCTACAAGTTACAAGGACCAGCACATCTGTTATGTGACTCCTACTTGAAAAATCACAAAATGTTTGGTTAATTATTTGATTAATTCCACACTAATTTTACAAATAATGTATGCTTGATCAAAATTGCATTTTTTGGTGAATAAACTAAACTACATTTAAAAAAAATGCATTTTGCTCCAGTTGAAAGTGGCAGAAATGGGAGAGGAGAAGCCCCACACTCCCACCACTGTCTGATCCATAGTGAGGAGTATGTAAAAGGACAGGCCTCCAAAAGAGATGGATGCTGCAGAGGCCATGTCAAACTAAGGGATCCAGGTCTCTCTGAGAGCCAGCAGCAGATAGGAGTAAGAGATGAAGAGGTTCTGGGTGACTGAATTTTTTTGTAGAGATGGAATGGGTGTTCCAAAGACCGCAAGAGAAGGGGAGAAGAGAGGGCAAAGGGAAGGAGATGGACATGAAGTTAGGAATGGTGGCACAAGAAGGGCAGAGGTAGGATGGAGATGGGGAGGATGGGTTTGCCAGGGCAGCATTTGAGTAAATATCACCAGAAATGAGGAGGAGGATGTGGATGTGGGATCTGGACTGTGGGGTGGGGAGGAGGAGGCAGTTTGGTATGGAGAGGGGAAGAGGAGCAGATATGGCTTGTAGGAACTGTAGATGTGTGAGCATCCTGAGAATGGGAAAAAATGAAGCCCAGTGGTGGAGAAGGTGGGGATGAGAAGGAAGAGGACAGATGCTGTGATGCAGAAGAGGGATATGGTGAGTGGCAGATGGACAAGGGTCCACACGCACTTTGAATGTTAAGTCTAGAAGCTCCTCTCAGGCATCTGTAGAATATTGTCTCACCATGCTTGGGAGCATGGTCTCAGGTCTGATACTGGAAGGATCTGGGTTGGGCGTATCCCTGGAACGCAAGCAGGTGCTTTCTTCGATGCTTGCTGAAGTTTCCCTTCAGGTAGCTGGAATTTAATAGCAAACATCAGATTTAAATATGATAGTCATTAGGGTAGAATGGCTGGGGAGGCTATTAATTCATCTAGCCTCATTAAGATGCAGGTCATTTTTATTATCTATAAATAGCTTGCTTCCCTGAATGCATTGCTAATCCTGATACAATTCAAAATGCTGAAATATCCAACATTTCTATTACTACTACTAAATGGAAAATAAACAATTCTCTCAACCCTTTTGACACTGGGTCCTTGAGTGGTTTACTCTTTCTAGTTCCCTTGCATCATTATTTTGAGCTTAATTTGCTCTGTCTGAAAGCTGCTCTGACAAAATCACATGCTTTGTAATGGTATTAGGGAAACACATTACTCTGGAAGGCCAATTTAAGATTGTGCAGATTTTCAATGGGGAAAAAAACCCAGCCATTTAAAAATGTTATATTATCATTGTGAGTCTTGCAATAAGAAATAAGTATCTAGCTCTCATGGTTGTGGAGAAAAGTTGGAAATATGAATCCTAAGGGCTTGAAAAGAAACAGAAGGGAAAATGAGAAGATCCAACAAGTATTTTTTTTTTTTTTAAGTCTCATGATATTTCAGCCAATCTCATGACTTCTTCCGGGAGGAGGAGGTTGACTCATGATTTTTGAACAACAGGGATGAACAATACAGCTTGATTAGGAATTACTCAAACCTTCGTTCAAACTCAAATTGGAGCATTTTTATGGATTTAAAAAGTTTGGATGATTTTTATTAATTTCAGTTTTTCATATTACTCTTTGCATTATGGTTCTGTCCAACAAAATATAATGATACTGCCTGATTTCCAATCCAGCTTCACACAGTGAATAGGCTTATTGTTTGGATACACGTTCTAAACATTTGGATGCTTCTTTGAACTGAACTTCTATCTGTACTAACAGTTTTGTAGCATTTAAATGTTCTCTTTGAAGTTATTAAAACTGAAACTTATATTTGAGTTTTTGAAACTGGACACTTGTTCTATAATGGATCAAAACAAAAATTTTGATGTGTTTTGCAATTTTGCGGCTTGAGACAATGTCTAATTTTAAATATTGTTGTGCAAGTGTCACAAGAGGTCATTGTTACACATAGTCTTCCAAGGTGGTGTGGGTTTTTGTTGTTGTTGTTGTTTTGCTTTTCTGCATGAGCAAGTTTTTTAGCCTTTGGTTAAACAGTGTTCCCCACAGAAGAAACTGGGTGAGTAGCAGGCACTTTTGCTCTCTGCCGTGGTATCTAATCAGAATCAAGTACTGAGCAAAGTTGCTCTTTAGGAAGTAGGCATTGGTACTGGACTGAATTCATGAAAGAAGGGAATGCCCTGCATGTTGCTTGTGATCGCATCTCTTTCAGGACTCGCACATATGTAAATAAAGCAAATTACACCTAGACTATACCCAGATTCCTCATCCCCAATATCTGCTACTATTGGGCAGAGAGTGCTGGAAGATGGGACAACAATATGTTAATTAGAAAATTAGGTACAGTAAAGTTTTGGGGGTTGTGTGTGAGGGGGGGTGGGTGGGTGACTATTGTTGTTTTGTGTTTTGTTGTAAAGGAAAAACTACCTCCAGGATTAATCCAAGGCAAGATCTGTGGATTTGAATCCCAGTTCAGAAGAGGGTCTGTGGACCCACAGGTTTGGATCAGAGTAGACGCAAAAGAGAATTGAGGTCCATCACTCTCTGTGGAGCAGGAGAAAATGACCACTTGATTCCTAGCCCCACTCTTACCTTATAGCTAGTTCTTCTAGCTGGTTCTAGGAACACCTGCTTTTAGCCAGCTAATGGCAGCTGCTATTTGCAAGTGAGTGCTAAATAGTCTGCAGCTTATACTTGCACTCAGAAGATAGAATTCTGCCTTCTCTCCCCAGAACCCTGCCTCCCCACTTCACTTAAGTTGCCTACCTCAAGGATTGATGCTGCCTCCTTCACTATTCAATATCTACATTTAGTGACTTACCTGATACAATTTCATGTAAGTTCATTTGTACTGACAACATTGTTCTTGCTGTACAAAGCAAAAAACTCACCATCATCAGTTGACACCCTGTACACTATCCTCAGGATAATGGTGGAATACTTTCAGTATTGGAAGTTTCTCCTTAATGCCTCCAAAGTCTTGGTAATAGCTCTCCCATAAACAAAGCCACTAAAGAACCATCCAGATGTATTTTGGTGTAATCTTGTACAGAAGCTTGATTTTTAAAGCTCCATCTGGAAAAGAATATGCAAAAAGGAACTAATATGCACATGCTTTAAAGACTAACTCTAGCGTTGTTATACTTGACTGCTCAATATCATGAACCCGTCTGAGCAGGCATCATGCATACTAAATCTTGGGATGTGCAGTTTAATGCCACAATGAGAATCATAATTGGATCATTACAATCAACACTCATTCAGTGGTTGCCCACTCTAACATATACCTTCCCCCCAAAATCCAGAGATACACAAAGCTCATTAGTACAATTGAGCCATGCCCAATTTACCTCCAGAATTTCAAAGATTTTTTGAGATCAGGTTAAAGCTCTTAGTGTCCTCATTCAATCCTGAAGCACACTGGACAGATTTCTAGTTGCAGTTACTTCATCCCAGTCTGAAACTGGCCTGGTTCTTCTGGCAGGATGGCCTCAAAGATAGGAGTGAGATGAGCCTGTAAGACCCTCTCCATTAATTTTGAAGCTGTGGAGCGGAATGATATTAGGTGATAACTGGCATTATCATTTAGTCATCGTCCATGCTTGAGGAGGGTCATAACTATCATCTCAGACCAACTTTTGGGGATCTTCCCTGTAAAATATATAGCAGTGAATAGGTCTGACAAACATGCTTGTGCCTTTGGCTGCAAATTCTGAAGGAATTGAGGATAAATGCTATTTTGCCAGCAGATTTTCCATTTCTTCTACAGTATATGGGGGATGATAGTGGTGAAATAATAAGGCTTTGTTGGACGTTTAGAAGGAGCTCTTTCTGAACCTTCTGAGTAGTCATATCGTCAGTTTTGATCTTTGAATTACAGAGATGGTCTGAGGTGGTTTAGCATTTTAGTTGATGATTCTTACTGGGTCAATGACTCCAAGCCTACAGTGGAGTGTTCAGGTTATATGAGTGGAATAAGTCAAGACCCTCCACTGTCTCATTCCATCTCTTTAAGCAGGCAGATTTAAATGACTCTCTTGGTGCTTTTGCTCTGTCTGGATCACCAGTCTTCTCAGACTCTTTGAAGAATGCAAGATTATACTCCATGGGTTTGATTCTTTCATTGAAACTGGAGAGGTTTAGAGCACAATGTGCATACAGTGAGGGGGAGGAGAAGCACATTTTATGTTCTTTTCAGCAGTAGTGAGGCTGTGATTTGACAGTGTTTTATTGTATGATTCTGTACCTGACCTACCTACTCACTGTAAATGATAATTTTCAAAACCAAACTCCACTCTGTATGTCACTTGTGAAAAACACAGCTTCCCCTGTCCAGCTTGCTTTGTTTGCACTTGTGGCCAACGTTGGCACTATCTTGCAAGGTGGCTGACCGCTAAAACTCTTGCCTCTGTAATGTGTTGCTACTGGCAGCTCCAGTAGTTTATCTTTGCAGCATCAGGTTTATTCCCATTTACTAGTGTGGCTAATGCCACCCATGCAAATTAGGGGGATATTTTTTCCGCAGGAGATGTCAGATTATTGATGGACACATTTTTCTCACACCCATTCCCTCACAGGCCACATTAAGTCTGATGACCACATGAAGATTTTCTTCTCTTGCACGTTGTAGTCTAACACACATAAAATACACATGGAGTAAAGATGACTGAGCCATTTGGCATGTCTGCATCGTGCTTTCTTTCTGACCCAAGACATAACAAGAGGGCAGATGGAAGAAAATGTCCCTGCCACTTCCTTGCAGATATATGGTAAGGTTATTGTGGGATGTTAAGAGGAAATGAGGAAAGGCATAATGTCTGACTTTGTTATTTAGGTCTAAATGTGACTAGAGGGCACAGAGCTGCAAATGCCAGCCCTGTCGGTATCGGAAAGACAAGCACATAATGCTGACATCACAAAATCCCCAAGGAATTTTCTTTAAGTGGGGAGAAATTTGTAGGCCCACACTGCTATAAAACACTGTTTCTTTTTGTTTAGCCACAGGCCTAGTCCATTTGGAAAGATTTTAATTCCAGGAGGAAAGCCCTGCAGGGCCCCCTTGCAGTAGCTTGATCTGCAAAACTCCCGCTGTTCCGGAATGAGTTTAATTCCTGCTGCTACCTTTTTTCACTCAATGATCACAATCCATTTTATTACTGGTAAAATTCCAGTGTAAAGCATGCCAGTGTGGCTGTTTTTCAGCACAGTTGCCTTCAGAGAGAAGGGAGGGATTGGAGAAGGAGGGGGAGGGATGAGAAAACAGTCCAGATGCAATTATGAGTGACCTTGCAATGCTGAACTGGCATACTCTGCAGAGTCAATAGCCAGACAAGTTTCTGTGGCAGATCCAATAAAGGGAAAGAGAGCTAGTGTGCGGCGGGGGTGAAGGAGGAAGGCAAGTAGATTAAAACAAACTGATGGCACTACTACTACTATGTCAATGCTCTCGCACAAGTTTTGAAGCAGAAATTTGATTCACACAAATGACAGCTGTTGCTGCTTTAGCCAATTAAGGGACAAAACATAGTAATTTTATGCTCGGTCTGGTATAAAACCAGGTACTTGAACACAAGGCAGCTAGTCAAAAATAATCAGAAGCTCACATCCTGGGGAATCAGGAATTTGCTTTTTTTTTAATAACATGGTATTGTTGATAAACTAAAGTTCTGTCTCTTGGAGGGGAAAACTATTCTAAGTATTCAACCTGATAAAAGGGATCTTCAAAAGCAGTTTCTTGCTTCAAATCAGTGCTATGCTTCATCAGGAAAAATGGATAAAATATAGCACAGGGCATCACTTTTTCAATAAAGATAAAGTGCTTATGGATCATGTTTAATGCAAATTCTGTATCTCCGTACATAGGATGCTTAATCAGATCATAACAAGTTCAGCTGCAAAATCACAACAGTTTCTGATCCAGCAGATGCAGCTCTCTCTCTCTGGTAACAAAAGTCAATGAATCGTATTGTTTTGCTGGACCTCTTCCAAGAGGTAAAAGGAACTGGGAATCTAATACCCTCTACCCTCCTCTGTTGCGTCCCTGGTTACTGTTACCTCCTTAAATCAAGACACTGATATCCAGTAGCTAGGTACATCCTATAAGATTTATTGATCATGTCTGCACTGTAGGAGTATTCACACTACACTCACTAAAATCCCTAATTCACTCCCAGTATGAACTGGGCTTAGTGGAAAACCTGGTCTGGATTCTCTGAGGGCTTGTATCTTCTTTGGTTATTACAAATTACTGGACAGGAACCTAAGGGAGTGTGGTGGAGGATGGGTTGGGTGGACTGAGGATATTTAAATCCGGAAATTACCCTCTGCTCTGAAGTATGTCATCAAACTTGATTTGCAGGAAACTTCCACACTAGAACTTCAGCTGTCAGTCTCACCAGTTCAACCCACTCAGCATTGTAAAAAAGGATCCACTGTGCCAAAACGGACCAAAAGTCCATCTAGTCAGTATGCTGTCTCTGGCACTGGCAAGTACCAGAAGCTTCTCGGAAAAGTGCAAAAATGCCAAAATAGCCAAATATGCAATAATCTTTGCACAGAGGAAATTTCTTTCTAACCCCAGACAATTAATGGTTGGCTTGTGCCATGGAACTTGAGGACTTAAAGCATTTTTAAAGGGATGTTTATCCCATATAACTATGGATGCTCTCATTACTCATATAAATTTCCAGAGGCAGGTATAAAAGGTATTTTTTTTTTTTTATACCTGCCTCTGGAAAATTCCACTACATGCATCCGAAGAAGTGGGTATTCACCCACGAAAGCTCATGCTCCAATACGTCTGTTAGTCTATAAGGTGCCACAGGACTCTTTGCTGCTTTTACAGATCCAGACTAACATGGCCACCCCTTTGATACTAGAAAAATAATTGTGTGCAGATCCTATGTTGTCGAGACTGGCAGTGGAGAGTTCAGCAGAAACAGTTGACTTCTATAGTTTGTTCCTCAGAAGACCAGTCAACAGGGCAAACTATACAGATGGCAGGTGCAGAGCAAGATGATGATGATGATTGATTAAAGATGCTGAACCTGCTACAGCCAATTGTTGCAGCAAATGGATGGCCAGATGACCAACTTGCTATGTGTTTGGGTCAGATAATTAGAAAACCAGTATGATTCAGAGACATTTAACAAGGCTGATTCTATGCTCTACTTGAGAGAGAGCTTGATAGTGTACATTTTGTAAATGGTAGGAACATAACAACTTTAAAGGGAGAGCTGTATTATAATGTTCAGCCACTAGATGGCGATGTGTAGAGCATGCCTTATTTAAGCTAACCTGAGCATACGAGGCAGAAAATGTAAAGGATCTTATTGTGAAGAAGCTCTCTGACCCTCCCATATCCGTATAGCAACCTCATCTGCGAGTAGCAGCCCTGCAACCTACCATGTACATGGTGTACACGACAGATCTATCCAGGCATTTTATATCACACTCATCACTGTGGCAGCTATAGACTTTCCCTGCTGTTAGTGTATGTGCACAGTAGCTTTAATGGAACCAGTACACATGGACTGATATTGTTGAAAAAGTACAGATGTACCAGATGTATCATTAACTAGAACATGAAAATAATGAAGCAAGCAATATTTACACTAAGATGACGATATGCTGGTAATCAAAAACTGGGATGCTTTGGTGGAAACACTTTTAGGATCATGAAATACTCAAGTGCTCTGTATTTCTGGCTCTTTTCTCTGATCTGCCACATTTGGGTTGGAATATCTCTGTCTGTAGCAAATCTTCCTTTTAAATCCTTGAGAGAGAAAGAGGGTCAGAAGGATTACCTGAAACAAACCACCCCACTCCCTTCCTCATGCTCTCCCAAGACCAGAAATGAGGTTCAGGGGTGGAGGTAACTCACTAGTCTGAGTCACTGACTGTTTGCACTCCTATTTTGTCTAATGAAATGTTAATGCAGTATTGTCATTTGACAACCTTTGGCCTTGACTATGGGGTTGGTGGGAAAACCTGCTCACTAAAGTGAAATGGGGGGGTGGGGGGGAGACATTTTATATCAGTATAGTTCTGCGGCTTGAACAAACCTCTTGAAATAGGGGACCTTTGCTTCAGACTTCTTGAGATCAGGTATATGCAGGTATGAGCCAGATGAAGTGAGAGAGAAATTCTTCAATCTTGGACAATTCAGGGCTGATTGGCCTGGAATGAACCTCTCTGCCTGAAGGGTGCTTTGTCAGCAGAATTGTGTACAAATGGGCCTGCTAGCTGGAGCAGTCATTAAGGATGAGCAATTAATCCCAAGGAGCAGGCAACATATGAGTAAGAGACTGTTTGGGAGCCAAGCTTGATGGAAAGGGCAGAAATGCTCCATGGGAAAACTGGTGGGTGACCAGTATTGAGTTGTTTGCTTTTTGTTTAGAACATTTTGAGGCTATGCTCTTCTAACACCCTGCTCCCTACTGCCAAAGGAGAGGACTCTAGGACAATTAACTGGTGGTGGGAGCCCACCTTAGTGGAGACAGAGACTTCTTCCCCTGTGAAGACCTTAGGCACCTGGAAGGTCCACAATAGGTCGCTGCTCCAAACATGCTGCTACAAGCATATTGTGCCATTTTCAGCAGCATGGTGATAGAAGCAGGTTACTTATCTCCAAACTATTTTCCCCCAGTCTTGCAGTGAGCTCCATGCAGACAGACCTCTGACCCTGTTTGGAACCCCACTGAAGTGAATGCGATTGTGTGAGAGCACAGAGGCCTATCCATGCTGATTTCATTGCAGAATAGAAGCCCTAATTTGCATAGTTAGCACAGAAATGATCATGAAATCTCAGCAGCATCTCCTAATATCTTCATTTTCCTCAGTGGAGCAAGCTTTATTTATTAGGGGTTCTCTGGTGATTTCACTGTAAGTCTAATGGAATCTTGTATATTACAATTACTTTATGCCACAGTGCTTTATAAGAATTTTACAGCATTTTTAATGATTTGCAGAACTAAACATTTTCAAAAACACTTCTGTTTTAACCAGCATGTGATTAAATTGAAGCATATGTGCCTTTACTATACCTGATATTTACTCCCAACAATTTACCATGCAGCTTTAAAACTTACTGTGTATCATGCAGGAACAACATTAAACAGAAATCAACTTTTAATAAGCAATACAAATGCTATACTCTCACCAGAGACAAGCCAAGAAATCAGTTGTTCCAGTCAATTTTCAAAATGAAATTAACCCAATATTATATTAATGAAAAATCTTTGAAGAATAACTCATTGTGTTTCTGTTACAGAAGAGAATAGATAAGCACCAAGTGTAAGCTGGGTATTTAATAGCTGTATTCCTCTCTCTGTACCTTTTGTTAGGATTGTTTATCAGAGGTCTTTTCTCAATTTTCACACTCCCCAAGTTCTCAAAAATAAAAAGACTGCTGGGTGCTATTCTCCTGTAAATTGTGATTAATGGAGCAGTTCCTGTAACTGTCATAAGGAGGTTATTCTGCAGAATATCTCTGGAGTACATAGTGCATGATGAAACGTAGATCTAAATAAGGTAGCGTTATCAAGGGCTCTGAATATTAAAACCCTGTAACTGCTGTCACAGACAAATTTGGTGATTAAAATATACATACAAAGAAATGGTTTAAAAAAAAACAACTGCTTGTTATCTTTCCCATCAAATAGTGTCATGTTCTACAACATTGTGCCCTGTTTTGTCATGTCATTTGCACTTAGTGTAAGGTACCACATTGCAGCTACATCTGACAGGCCACAAATTTTGTTCAGCATTTTCTCTGCAGTGGATTTCATGCTGCACTGTCTCTGCTACCTGATAACTGGTTTGTTCATGCTATTCAGATGTTCCTGTGTTCCATTTGGCAGCTGGATGAATCCTTAATCTTGGCCCCTTTTGCCTTCAAAATCAAAAGCAGGGATTATGTTTATATAAAAATATTTTTGAATGTCCAAAACTTCAGTAAGTATAGTAAATCAAAATAGGGTTAATGATATCCTCTTAAGCAATGTGCCATGTCTTCCTATCGGTGTGTAAAGAACACATTCTATAGTTAATTGAAGAGTCATACTGCAAGGGGTCAGGAAATTTCACTCTGCTGCAGATAGTTGCTTAAAAATTTGCAGATAGTTGCTTATTCTCAGGATATGATATAGGGATTCAGCAGCAAAAACTCCATTAAAAGGCAATGAAAATCATGCAGCCGCAACACTATTCAATTCTTTGAATATTTACTGTACCTCTATAATGTCCCTATTTACTTTAAGCTTATAAATACACAATATACTTTTATTTTAATGTTATATTTAAGCAATAAGAGAAGATAATAGGCAGTGGATTTCTAGGCAATTATAGAAACCCCCGGGGGCATAATTCCCTGGTATTCTAAGGACCAAAAGCATATTAAGGCTACTACCAACTGGAATTTCAAAATGAAAATAAAGATAAAAAGTAAGTGAAGTCCATTTCCTGAATATGCTTAATGTAGGTACGAACTTAATGATAGCAAGTTTCCTAATGCCACTTCCGTAAAAAAAAAAATTACCTTTTTATAATGACGTGTCTCAAAGGATTCCAAAGCACTTCTCATACATGCAGCCATCTTTATGGTACAGGATGGCAGCCAACCGAGCAATCCTAAAGATACTGAGGCAAATCCCTACTCTTTGGAATTTTTAGCATCTACTTAAAACAGGAAGGACCTCGGGTGTTTTAATTTTTGTTTTAAGTTCTCATGTGAGAGAACCTTTGGAATTCAATTGACCATACCCACCTCACATAGGTGAAGAGTTGCGGTGACCCTTCTAGGATTTTACCTGTAGTTTTCCCCAAATCTAGAGAAGTTAAAAGTGGGCAATACTCATTAAGGCTATTCTGGTAAATAAGAGGGTGTAATCTCCCACCCATCCTGTGAGGCCTGCTCAAATTGCATGTCCAGGTGCAGAGGGGAAAGCAGGGTCTACAGGGCTGTAGCTGACCTCTCCAAAGAAAGGGAGAATTTGGGTTGAGGAGGAGCAGAGCATGGGTGGAGCCTTGGCTTCCGCACCCAAGTCACAGGACAGCAGAGCTGAATAAGCACATGGATGTACCCTGTAAAGGTCACTTTATCCCCCATGCTAGAGTGGTTCTTGCCAAGGGCTCCTCTTGGGGAGGCATAGCTATATTATTATGTATTTATTATTATTTTATCTATTGATGTATTGCCTTGTGGTAGCGCTAAGAGCCAGGTGCCAACTGTGGAAAGCACTGTTTAAACTGATAAAGATATAGTCCCTGCCCAAATGATATTACCATCTGAGTTTAAGACAAAAGATGGCTACAACACGTAGATAAAAGGAGCCCACGGTATGAAGGGATCACAAGCTTTGTACCAAGATTTTCTAAGAGCTAGGCGGAAAGGATCAGTTTAGCCCTATGCAAGATAGAATTAATATTTGTAAAATCACATGCTGGAGTGATATAAAGGGGAACTCATGAGAGCACTTATTAAAATAGTACCACTGAACTGAAGGGGGGCTCGGGAGAATTGCTGCCTTCTCATGCCATTCAACCCCTCTCTGGATAATAGCTTAGCTATCCCAGCCAGAAATAATATATCTCTAAGGCTCAGAAACTAAGGCTCTGAGAACCAAAAAAATATTTTTTCCCCTGCAATGTACCAGATTGCACCTACTGTCAGGTTATTTTACGAATATTTTTGCATTGGCGGATATTCCGTTTTCCCAGTACAATGTTTTACATAGACCCCATTTAAAAATGCACATGGTCAAGACCTTGTGATAGTATCAGTGTGCTTCATTTATTTTTCAAGAATAAAGTAGAATATTTCCAGCAAGTTCATTTAATAGAAGTTTATTTGCAAGTAGGGTGACCAGATGTCCCGATTTTATAGGAACAGTCCCGATACTGGGGGCTTTCTCTTATATAGGCATCTATTACCCCCCAACTCCTGTCTCAATTTTTCACACATGCTATCTGGTGGCTCTATTTGCAAATGGTCTTTCTGCTTCCTTTGGTTATGAGAAACCATTTTTGTTTAAATGGGAGAACAAGTGAATAGGTTTCTCATTCTCTCATCTCATGTCTCCACAAGGATATGTATACCTGGTTATCATGGGCATTTATCACAAGTAAAAGAAAGGGGAAACATTTTGGGAACCCCTTTTGTTTAAATATTGGCAGTGAATGTCTAGTTGAATAATAACATACTAGTGGAAATAGATCTACCATTAGAGCAGAATGAAGCTACTAATTTTTGTTTCATGAAAACTATCAGGAAACACTGAGATATTCATGAGTGTTTGCAAGAATTTGTTCACTTGATCCGGAATAAATAGTGTTAACTTTACTATTAATGATCAATTTTTTTTGTGTGAAATATGCAAACATTTTCAATGGGCACAATTTGTACATTTGCTTAAACTTTTGACCTTGAGCAAAATTCAAGAGAAATATCACCATTTTCACAGCATAAGATTTCTATGTATGCATATATGGCGCCCCATTCTGAAAATATAGTTTGTCAGTTAATTTTCTATGAGGCCTATATAACCCACTGGTGAGTGTGTTACAAATACTCCTCTGTGCCTAATCTGCAGACTTTATGTACTTGTTCTAGCCCCAGTTAAGGAACTTTAACTTTAGCTGTAACTTTAGCTTTAGTCTAGCTCTGGAGGTCCTATGTTCAATTGCCCCATGTTTAAGCCAAGATGGTGACTGTCACATATGGGTAACCCACTGGTAAGATTGTATTATGCATATCTGATCCACAAAAGCTGCAGGTCTGTTACACACACACACACACACACACACACACACACACACACACACACACACACACACACACACACACTAGACCATTGCTCTTTATTTAAAGCTTTAGCAACTCATGTTTTTAGCTCTAGAAGTTCCCAGTTCAAACCCCAGTGTTATCAAAAAAGGTAGTCATAATGCATGCAATACTCTGAAATGTGTGTAACCTTACTATTTAAAAACCAACCCTTTTCCTGTTTCCCTATCCACCCCCCACAAATTTAGCAAAACACATAGTGCACTCTGGGAATTGATTAAATGCCAAGTCTGAAGCTTTCAAATTTAGTTGATCTGAGTTATCCCAGACAGTGTACACATATTTGTTTTGTTTATTTTGGGGTGTTTTTTAGACCAAAAAAGTGATTTTTTTTTTTATCATCTCAAACTCAAAAAAAGATGGAGGAATTTGCCTTATTTTTCTTTAAATAAATAAGTCAGACAGAGACCGTGTGGTAAATTTCAACCCCAAATGTGATTTTTTTTTTAAAGCTATGAGTGAAAGTAGATTAATGTAATAGAATTCATTTTGAAACTTTACCTACAGCAAATGACCTCTATACTGTATATTAAAAAATGGTGTAAAGGCTTCAAGATTAAAACCATGCATTAGGAATTTTTTGTACTACTCTGAAATTTCCAGATAACAATGCAATCACTGAACATGAATATGTGCTAGAAGAGAATTGTTTTATCTAATTAAAAATACCTTTTGAGTATTGAGGATGTTTTTTTTTTTATATAGTATATGGAGGGGATACAAGTTAAACAGTGTTAAATGCTGCTTTGCACTCAGTTCACAGCAATGATGAGGATTCAGGTATAAAGTGCAGTTAGCAAGGCACTGTAGTCCCCAAAATAAACTATGAGCCAAATGCAAGCTTTATCTCCATTGATTTCAATGGGAGTTAAGCTCATGGATCCTATGAAGTATATAGTCCTAAGTACATACAGTATTAGGCCCTGATCCTGCAATGGCATCTACTAGAGTGGGCCCTTACAGTACTGTGAAGTCCCATTGATTTCAGTGGGACTACATGCAGGTGTGTGTAAGGACCATGCTGGAGGATTCTGTTGCAGGAATGGGACCTAAACACACATGCACTGACTTGTAATAAAAAGCTGTCTGCAGTTATCTGACAGTTCATGGGAAAACAAATTACACTTTTAAAAACCTATGTATGTTATATTCTTGTGCTTGTGCACAACCCAGCGAAGGCCATGTAAAGCTGTCCCTCCATCCTTCAGGTTCTATTGTAACTTTGCATGTTCCTCCTTCTTCCGTTTCAGCCAGTATGAAACAGATACTTGGGCCACTTCCCTGGCCCACCCTGCCTCCTCTGAGGAGTCCACCACCACTTGCATTACTCTAATTCCTCCCTGCTCCTTGTTATCCAGGACTGGAATTGTGGCTGAGCTTTGTATAAGGTGGGGAGAAGCCCCTTGAACCTCTACTCTCCTTAGAGAAGTTAGATTTAGCCCTATTTGTAACTTCAGCCTTTATCCTATCTTTTTTATTTCAAGGTGTTAGCCTTAGCTTTGAATGGCCAATATTTGTGAAGCTGGTATAAAGTGGTTCCATAGTAAGTTATCATAGTCAGAGTTAACCTCGTTCTTTTGCATTCTAAACATTTCACCAACTGCTGGCCTTTTAAATTCATTTTTCTATCACTAGTGCCTTGGTAACTGGTGAAAAATGGTGTTTCTTGATCTTTTGTATTAACGATTGGTGGTGGTGTTGCACTGTGTGCATTCACTTTTCTTTATTAAAAATGTGCACTGCTAATGTAACCTGTTTTGACGTCTGTCATTCCCATATCTTCAGATGTTCATATGCTTATGCTTAAAAAATATGTTGATTGGAATTGTGGTAATCTGTTATTTGAAACATGTATTTTAGAGTTCACTATCTTGTACAAAATCCATGTCTGAATATAGCCTTATAAATGGGGGAAGTTGACCCCTACATGAAACAACTATGCAAGACCCACTGTGCCCATTATGCCATATGTTTAGGGCAGGACTGCATGTGGAGGCTGAGGAATAGAAGGAAATCTATGCATCTTCTATACTCAGAGTGCATAGACTCCACATTAACCCTGAACAAACTGGTTTGGGAATTGCTCTTGGGGCTGGTCAGGGGTGGGGTGGGGACTACTGGACCTGCAAATTCAAGATTCAGTACCCCAATCCCATGTTGGTTAGCCCTTCAAAGAGAATCGAGCTTAGCCTTGCCTGTGATCTAGCAGCTATCCTTCAGCTGCTCCTGCTCATATTAGTGACCTCAGCTGTGAAAGGGTCAGGAAAGGTGAAGTAAGGATGGAGGATAACTCAGGAAAAAAACAAAGGAAGGAGGGAGATCATCTCTCTCTTTCTCTCTCCCTGGCTTGGGGAAGGGCAGGCTGAAGAAAGCCATTGAGATATAATTAATCCCTGTGGTGTGCCCTGGAAAGGGGGCAAGTCACAGAGGCAATATTGAGGGGTCAGTTTCCAGTAAGAGAAAGGAGGAACCAGAGGTCTGAGAATCAGAGAAACTGTGTAAAGCACAGGCTGCAGGAAAGCAGCACAAGGATCTCGGAGATAGGAAGTGGCCCATACAAACAGTAGCACATTTGAAGGAGCAGACCTGGCTGCTTAATGCAGTATCCCTGGGCAAGAACCCAGAGTAGAGAGTGCTTCTGGTTTCCCTATCTGCCCTGAGGAAGGGGCATACAAACTCAACATAAGGACTGTTGAGTCTAGCATTGGTCTGAAGATGGAGAGACAAAGATGGGCTGAGATTCTCTTGTGCTGGGAAATTTTTGAGCTCTTAGTTATTTTTTTGTCACCATGGAAGGAGTCCAGACTAGACGGGACTAAGCCAAAGCGGTGAATATGACAGAATCAGCCCATTGCAGGAGCAAATCGGTGACCAACAGGGGATGCTAGAGGCAAATACCCTGCAGTGCCCTGACCTAACACCAGGAGATGCTACTGTGGTGAGTGCAACCACTTATAACCCCTAGCATTCCATCCCAATGGCACTGATGGCTGCAGCCAGTACTCCAGCCCTACGGTGAGATAGAAGAGTGGAGTTTGTTTTTCCCACACTCATTCATTTCATTCACATAATGGTCACCTATTCAGCTTTAATGCTGGTGAAGTCAATTTCATCCATTGCACCCAGTAGTAAGAAGCCTATGGGCAGGTAATAACTTCCTTTCTAGAAATTCCCTTGGAGCAATAATGGAAAAATTACTCTACAGCCAGTTATTGTACCCCCTGTAACTAAGTGAATGTACCTATAGATACTGTAAACCCCTTCCTAATATTGCTAAAAGCATTCATTTGTAGTGTGTGATGACATTCCTGTTTTTCTATTTTATCTTTAAAGCTCATTTAGTATGTGTGTATCAATGGTACTATTATTATTCTGAGATACTGAAAGATAGAATTTCTATATAATTATGCTCTTAGCTGTGAAAGATCACATTTTAATAACCAGTTAGTGTATAATTTTATTGTAAGCTGTTTAGAGGGGGAAAAGTCTTGTAAGTGGAAAACAAGGCAATTTCATAATAAGCCAGGGAATATTTCTGTATTTGTCTTTTGTTAAAGAATACCCAGGATAATTGCTTTAAAATCTTGAGAAGCATTGAAGTTGGTTAAACTTCACAGATGATGATTTTTGCCTTGAAAGAACCATGCAAATTCTACTTAAAAGAAACAAACCAACAAATAAGACTTACTAGAGCACCTTAACTCTAGAAAGTGGGTTTCATGCTATGGTGCAGCACAAGTTGCCAGGAATAGAGGGTTACAAATTGCTGGTAAGAGAAGTTTCAACACATGCCCTGTAGTTCACTGAGACCAAAGTTCAGCAAATAGATGAAAGGCAATATGATCTGCAGTTAAAGTTGGGGCCTTGTAATCCCTGTAGTACAAATTTATCATAAAATAATCATCTAGCTGAAGGGTGTTGTGAGGCTTAATTCATGTTGGTAAAGCACTTATAAAACCACAGATCAGGGCTTCTGTATACATTAAAAATGTTGCTCATAAAGATCTGATACTTTTGAACCAGCGCTTTACTGGGAAATACATATTTGGACATCATATTAAGATCTATAAGAACTTTGAACAGGCTTTGAAAGGAAGGGATGGAAGTCCTATACCAGGTTATATTTAAAATTGTATTAGCCCAAGCACTAATAGATATGCAGATTGTCCATTCTGTTGCCATCATGCCATTGTTCCTATGTGACATGACAGGCCTTTTCCATCTTTTAATTTCTATGATTGAAATACAGCTTTAGTCTCATAACTCTGCTCAAAGATGCTCCCAATCTGTTTGTTCCTCTATACCCATTAAGAACACTTTATTTTTTCCTTCTCATCGAAAAGTAAGTGTTGTTTTGAGGGAACTGGGAATCTAGCTTCCGTAGGTGCCTTTGAAAATTCCAGACTAAAGTTCATCTGTTGTACATGAAGAAAAAGTTGCATTCCTAATTGCTACAAAGTTCATTGTTACTCCGTCCCTCTCCCCTCGCGTTTGTGGCCAATTTTTTCCAACTATATCTAAAAGGATTATCCAGACAATGCTGTTAGTACCTACTCGTCATTGCTAAAATAACAGAAACGATAAGCTCTTAAGAACTTGTGTTAACGTGAAACAATGGTTACCCTTCAGGCATGATATGGTCTTGCAGCACTGCATGAGTAGGCAGTGGCATCACGAAACATTCTTTGTATGCCCTTATGCAAAATAATAGAATCGAGGACTCCAAAACATAACTAAGTGATACAACGGTGCTGGCAGGTGGTCTAGTATTCAAGAGACCTGGTATCTGATCCTGGCTCTGCTACAGATTTGTTGTGGGACCTTGGCAAGTCATTTCAAGTTTCTGTGCTCTGGTTTCCCCTCACACTCTGTATTGTCTTTTTAGACCTTAGCCCCTGCCTGAAGAGTTTTTCTTTTATAATATGTTCGTACAGACCATAGCGTAGTGGGGTCCCAATCTCACCTGGAGACTTCAGGAACTGCTGTAATATTACTACTAGTGTAGCAGTAGGATAATGTAGGATTATCTGATGGGGCTGCCTGTGATAGCAGGGAACTGGTATTGATGATCCAAGGAGGTTCCTTCCAGTGCTGTAGACTTCTGTTTAAAAATTTTATCCGTTGATCAAATATCTAATGATGTTTCTTTTGACAAATACTATATTATTTGGTCAACTATGGTTGTTTGTGTTTCATAAGCTACATTTCTTGTTGGCTTATATACTCTCGAACAGAATACATACTTGCCAGTGTAACATTATTATGAAAACTCTATGCCCTGTATCCAATGTGACGAGAATTAAATGGTTGAATACCTGCTCCTTGTTCATCCTGTACATATGCAAAACTATCTCCTGCTTTGATTTATAGGAATCTGTATTCTGAAGAGGAATTTCATTCAAGACCTGGGCTTTCAAATGCAATTGCAATACTTATTTAAAAGATGGAATTGGAGCCCTAGAACTTATCAACAATAAATTACGCTCCTGTTAAACTTGCTGCTAAACAAGGAGTTACAGTCCTATTAAAATCCAATTAAACATGCACCACATTTGATTGATATAATTAGAACAACTGTAGAGGGTAAATGGTTCAAAGCACTGTGTAGCTAGAAAAAAACATCAGCTGAGTACCAAAAGGAAAAACAACAGTGTTCTAGGAACTTCTATCTGCTTATGAAAGAGCTTCCTTTTTCTTATCATTCTGTTTTATATATTTATTTAGTGACAGTGGATCATGGATATCAAAAAGAACTGCAAGCATTTGCTGCCATCAGTGATGTTGATAATAACCTCTTGGAAGTTGTTCACTTGTAATCCCCAGAAAATGCTCTGAGTCTGACTCAGAAGAGATTTTTGCACATATACAAAAGCATCAAAGGCAGAACCCCACTTGGCTTTAAATTTACCACTTCAATATCCCTGCCCACTGACATAAAATGATAGTTATATCATTAATTACCTTATTTCTTTTCTCCCCATTCATCTGTCACTGGCCCAGTCCGACTCCTTGTTAAGTCAATGTATAGACTCACATTGGCATCAGTATGAGTTAGATTGGGCTCTTGTATAGACCCTGGTCCCTGTTTGAAAGCCAATTTATGTTAAAGGAAATACTATAGGCCTATAGGAACCAAGCCAGCAAAGCACTTGCACACGTCGAACTTTAAGTATATGAGTTAGCTAAGCACATGCTTAATGGTTATTTAATTGCTGTACTATGCCAATATATAAAATTATATTAAACTTACATTTAATGGAATTTTAAGCTATAATTTTAAACATTCAAAACTGTTAAATCCAAGGAAGTCCCTTGGAAGTCACTGAAATCTCATCATAACATTAATTTTCACTAAAATTCCTATCAAAGTTATAACATTGTATATACATCTTACATATACCATAACTTGATAGATATTGTTAGAAATGTTAAGACAAGGAGAAAAAGTAAGTGGTAAAATCCTGACTCAATCTTTGTCAATAGGAATTTTGCCATTGAGTTCACTTGGGCCAAGATGTTTATCCAAGGACCTCTCTGTTGCTCCTTATTCTCGCCACAGTGCAGTGCAGAAAAGTAAAATCACATGTGAAAAAGTGGTGCCATGGACTAGCCATGTTTACACATGTTGTCTTTTATACTCAAATTGTGAGCTGTCTAGGCAAGGGGCCATCTTTTATTTTTGTTTTTTTTGTGTAGCATCTAGCCTAATGGGGGCCTGAGCCATGACTTGGGGGTATAACAAGCATTATGGTAATACAAATAATCAGTGATGTTCCCCCTTCATCATTACTGCCTGTCTTCTCTTCCTCCCCTCTCCTACCCTACCCCCCAATTAAAAATCAGTGCAGCCTATAGGCCATATCAAACAGTGTGACTGGGCGAAAGGAAGAGGCACACTAAAGCAGTGTGCTTTTGGACACACCCCTTCTCTTCCTCTCTCCCCAAAAAGATAGAACCAGAGTTAAAGCTGCCAAAAAGCATGATCTTCAACTGCTTCTTCATAATTCCCCTGTCACTGAGCACAGCCATGGGCCACATGAGAGTTGAATTGGAGGGAGAATCCTGTGCATCTGGCCATGGAACCACATGATTGCACCCTGAGGGATACCTGTGGTTCCTTGGCCTCTGTTTGCCTGGCCCCAGTACCTGTCCTCTCTGCATCCCTGGCACAGAATGGAGGTAATTAAAACCTGCTGATCCTGTGTCTCTGCTAGTCACAAGGCAGTCATATTACATTTTTCCTCTCCATGCAATTTTGAACAGGGCCATGATGGGCACTGCTGATAACCCTAAAGTCTATGGGAACACAAAGCGTGAGACACTGACTTTACAGGACGGATAAGTTTGAGAGGTCTGACAGAAGACAAGGGATTTCTGAAGAAAAGTACCAGGAAATAGCTAAGTGAGTTTTGGTAGCCTAAGTATTGTAGAACATATGAGAAAGTTCCATAGCACAATGGATTGTGTGATTTGGAAAAATTAGCAGACAAATGTCTAATTAGATTGGCAACTGCACTTACCCATGCTTTAATAGTTTTAGCTGGTAACAATTAACACACACAAAATATCATGCACTTGTACAGACATATATATTGTAGGCTAGATTCTTAGCTGCTGTAAATAGGTACAGCTCCCTCTGATTTCAAAGAAGCTACACCCTGTACTATGTCACTGCAAATGGTATTTTTTACCAGTCATCTATTTACATTCCCAAACATAGGGCCAAATTGTGCTCTCACTTACATAGGTATAAATCCATAGTAACTCTGTTAAAGTCAACAGAATTCGTTTGGATTTACAGTGATTTTAATGAACTGTAATAGTGTATATAACTTGCTCATGGTTGATCCACTGACCAACTCTTATTCAGAAAACAAATAACTTGAACTGATACTATATCTACACTTAGAGCTGGGGATGCAATTCCCAGCTCAAGTAGACATTGCCTGTGCTAGTTCTCATCTAGCTGGTGTGCTAAAAATAGTAGTGTAGCTGAGGTAGCATGGGTAGTGGTGAGTCGTGGTTGAAAAATGGCAGGTATTTTCTCAGAACAGAAAACTGTTTTTGTTTAAAAAAAAAAAATTCTTCCACAAAATGAATTGAAACAAAACAGTTTGGGTTTGTGTTGAACCAAAACCACTTGTTTCAGACCAAAACTTTTTCATTTCAATTTTCAGGAGTTTTTTTTTTTTTTAGCGCCCCCCCCTCACACACACACTTTTTCCCCTCTCACTTTTCCATTGGAAGGAAAAGGGGTAGAACAAAACATGCTATTTTAAACTGAATATGAACAATACTAAATTAAAATGTTCATTTTGATTTTTTTTAACTGAGAAACTTTAAATTTAAAAGAAATGAAAAATTTTAGTTTCAGTGAAAAGGGTCTACTATTGAGGCTCTACCTTGCATGAAATACGATAAAAAACAGCTGTGGGCAGCGTGGCTACAAGCATCAACATCACTAAATGTGAATTCTACATCAGTGGGGTAGGTCCTCTGATTCTCACCCTCCCCTTTCCTACTCAGGAAGCCTGGAATGGAATGGGAGAGAACCACCCCTAGAACTGCTGCCCTGTCCAAGGCTTTGGGTGTGGGGGGAGGTTTGAACTTCTAGGGGCACATGAGGAGCGAAAGTGTGCTGATAGGGAGTTGTAGATGTGTGTGCATGCGCATGCAGATTTGATACAGGGTTGGGGCTCTTGTTCCTCTAACCCCAAGTATGGGACTAGGGGAACAAGAGAATTAACTGATGTAGAGGTGCAAGGGATGCAGAATTAATTAATAAGGTGCATGGAATTGATATGTGCCTGGGGATGTATAATTAACTGATGTAGGGATGCTGGTGCACAGACTTCACTGATAAGGGCTCTCAAGGGAGGGAGCTCATAATTGATGTGGGACGGGGGGGGGGGGGGAGAGATATGCAGCTGAGGGAGCAGAATGTAACTTAATTTAACTTTGGATTTTGGAGAAGAGTTGGAGATGAAAAGATTCAGTTGCTAGTCATGTGAAGGGCCTTTGCAATATTTAACCTTTCCATCATTCATATAAAAGGAAATGATGCCAGTGGATTCATACCTTTTTTAAAATAAACTAGCAATAACTTTCATGTTCAAAAACTTGTATGTATAATTTTCAGACAATCAGACCACCAAAAGCTCATCTGTGGATCACAGGTCGAGAACCAGTGTTTTATACATTACTTTTTGTTTTTCATAACAAGTTTTGTGCCGTCTTTGAACTTGGCAAAAAGGTAGTGCCTGAAGAGAGCCATTCTGATAAAGTTGGCCTTTTGTCTTTCCGCGCATAGCTCTCACTGGGCCTGACCAAAACAAATTTTTGAACTCCGGATGACTTATGGCTGAATAGCTCATGAAGCTTTGAATCATGTTCTGTGGTCCTCTGTAAACTTGTGAATTCTGTCTGCATAGAAGCCTGTCTCTGAAGATGTAAGCAGTTCACTTGGCTGAGCCACAACATTTTTCTATTGCTTGTCTGATTTTTGGCATGTTGGAAAGGTCTCTCTATTTCACCTGAACAGCCAGACTGTGACCTGATTTAACTAATCATATATCACAAAATAACTACAGAGTGCAGATCCTCCATATATTATGTCTGTGACCATATCATCCATCAGAAATAGAGCAGAATTAATAGAGTGAACTTGGATAGCTTACTGCAGCTGTAAATTGTTGTTAGATCTGATACAATTCTAAGAGAGAAACTTTAAGGTAATTTTAATTAGGTCTAGCAAAGAAAAGCTAACACTGACATCATAAATTTCTTTGTTCACATTAGTTTTAATTAATCAATATTTCTTGGAAAAGTGGTGGTGTGGTTATTGTCTGATGACATTTAAGCTGCATTTGAGAGAAGGTTAAAGCTAACCTGTAAGTAATCTCCCAAATAATGTATTAATGATACACAGCAGAGTCCCATGAAAGCTTCTGAAACAGTTCAGAAGAAATGATAAGGTAATCAAAGAATGAGGGGTGGGTTTCCTTGTTGACTTATAAGTCTGTCCATGATTGTAGAGTTTGATTTGATTATGCTGTATTTTGTTAAATAAATGTGTTGTTGCTGTCAGCTATGTTAAGTTGAATGTGACTACTGTTGTGAGTAGTAGATTTTTTTGTTTCACAGTCATGCCAGCAGCTATTTTCAAAGTGCTTCACTCCATCATTTACTGTACATGACTAGTTTATTTGATTGCTTGTTATATTTTTGTTGCTGTTACACAGCTGTAGGTTATGTTTGAGAATATGTCTTTGCCTACCTTCTGTTATGAGAATATAGACATTGCCACACTAGATTAGACCAATGGCCAATAACATCATTCAGAGGAATGATGTAAGAAATTCTGAAGCAGTCAATTATGAAATAACTGATCCGAAAAGGAAGTTTCTTTCTCACTCCCCATAGTTAGAAATTGGTTTGTTCCTTGAAGCATGAAGATTTAGTTACATTCCAAAAGTTCGTTTTTTGGTTTTTTTTTTAAATCCTTAATCATATCTAATCCTCATTCGGTTCACCATAGTAGACCAGTTGTTCTGATATATACATCTGATTTCTTCACTGGAAGAAATAGCATATTATTAATAATTTGCACTTAGAATAGGTACCCTCAGAAACAAATGTCTTGTGTTGATATTAACTTTATCCCATGACATTGCCTGTATTTTACTAATATTACTGGAGAAAGGTGTATGTACCTTACTACTATAAATATTTACCTTTTTAAGGGTATCCACCACACTTACCAGAGCACCTCGGAGTGCTTTTATCAATTTCACCAACTGCATGAGGTGGATCAGTTTTTTACAGATGGATGAATTGAGGTACATCACAGATGAATATTGTATCTTACTCACAGTCCTGTTGCTAGTCGGTACTGGAGCTGGGAGTAGAACCCAGACTTGCAAATCCTGTGCTGTAACTACTATAGTAGTACTATCTAGTTATATGTGTTAAGACTAATCTTCTTAGGCTCCAAAATAACATTTACATTTTAAGGTCAAATAAACGTAAGGATTTTTCTTCTCCAAGTGTCACACAACAGTAAAACCCATATGATATATGTGTAGTGCGCAAAAATTCCTTCTGTCTGCATCTTCACTTGATAAAACCATGCAGGTAACAGGAAGTCATGGGACATTATTCAGACAAATAGAGGGTGTATGTTATAGACATGCCTGTGGTTTTGGCCTATTTGGATTCAAGTGCTGAAAATAAAAGAAGTAGTTGTAAGAAGAGTAATAACTTGGTGCTACAATTCAATACACTTGTATTATTTTACTGAAATTAAGGAACTATCAAATCAACTGTTTTATGAATTACTAATGCACCGCCAGTATTAAATGACTAGCTTCAGTGCACAGGAGAAATAGCTTTCTTTAAAGAGATGAGTTGATCCACAATTTCAATAATGACTTGGCAAATTTTTGGGATATGGGAAGAAGTATAAATTAGTTCCCATTATTGTTAAAATAATTCTATAGGTTCGAGACATCAGGGTTTTTTTTGTTTTTGTTTTTTTCTATTTCAGTTCTTTTCTCTGATCTTCACTTGATTCTACTTTCTCATTTTCTGTGATCTTTTCAATTTAAAGGAGATCTTTTGACTTGTATAAACTTTTCCTTCTTTTCTCTTGTCATTGTCCTTAATCAAGTTTGCTTGTGTCAATAATGTGTATATATAATATAAATATGCAAACTACCTCAAATGTATAGCATATAAGTAATTTATATTCATACATATGTATATCTATGTATACATACAGAAATATGTATCTAACAGAGTCGTTTACTCTCAGTAAACATGATAAATGGAATAAACAAATATATTTAGGTGACTAAGTACGTGTTGGTCGAACTCAGATATAGACCCAAATTACATATGGAATTCTCTCACAAGTTCTTTTATTTATTTATATTATATTTATAATTATCTTATGGATGACCAACAAAATGACATATCAAAATTCTTTGTGTTCCAAGCGTTTGGCATAGGGAGACATTTTAAAGAATTATTTACAGATGCCAAGAACTGACAAAGATTTGGCATTATCAGTTGATGTAAAGCCCAATATGTTGATACCAAACAATTGCACCTTATTTTCCACCAGTCGACAAGCTAAATACTAATCAATATCTGAGAGCAAGTTTGATTGCATGTCCTTCCCCTAATGTGACTAGACTAGGCCAGTAACACACTACTTTTGGTGCTTAAATACAACTAGAAAAATAATATCATAGACCCATTGTGATGTTTTCTCAGGTGCATGTAGGCAGTACCTTCATTTTTAGGTCAGTAACTGATGACATCATTTAGATAAGGTACAAGTACAATATTTTAAATTATGGGTAAACGTACCATCAAATTCATTTTTTCTATCTTTGTTCTATAATTGTTCATAGCACAGTCTGAAAGAGAACTAAGGATGAACGGGGGAACTAAGGATAAACAAGAGGTTCTCAACCTCTCCAGACTACTGTACTCCTTTCAGGACTCTGATTTGTCTTGCATACCCCAAGTTTCACTTGACTTAAAACTCGGGCTTTAGCTTCAGCACTGTGCAGCAGGGCTCAGACTATGGCTTTCTGCCCTGGATCCCAGTGAGTCTAACACTGGACCTGGCGACTCCATTAAAACCAGCTTGCCTACCGTTTGAGAGCTGCTGATATAGTATATAGAGCCATATAAACAAAACCATTGTCTGTATGAAATTTAAGTTTATACTGAGTTTGCTAATGCTTTTTATGCAGCTTGTTGTAAAACCAGGCAAATATCTACATGAGTTGATGTACCCTCTGGTTGAGAACCACTGAGCTAGGGGACCGGGGAGACAGCAGAGTCTCAGCCCAAACCGTCTAAATTCCATGTGAACCTAGGTGAGAGGATTACTTAAGCATGCAAAGTAAACCCCAGTCAAGTTTTGCCTCGGTTTTTGTATCAATGTGAAACTTTTGCATATTTAGAATGACCTTCATCAGAGTGAGAGAATCAGCAGCTGACTACATCCTCACATATGGTCCCTCTGGCTGTTGGTTTGCAGAGATGGAGCCAACAATCCATCTGTGGATCACTGGCTGCAAGTTTTATGTTGCTGAACCTCCTGTGGTTCACTGGAGTATTAGCAGCTGGCTTGGGGCAGCAGTAGCTGAGCTAAGCGCTGTGTTCTGCACAAACATTCATTTACCAGCTCCCACACCCACTTCCTTTGGCCCCTGGGAATCCCTCAATGCCAACTGGCAGAGGGCCACCATACTGTAATTTTCCTCAGGCCTGACACACTGCCCAAACATACTGTTGTCATAATATGTATCTCAAAGGTCTCATGTAAGGTATCATATGTGAATTAGTGACACACTGGCCCTGAAAATCATAGTCATATACGTACAGGTTGCATTCAAAGTTATAGACATGTATTAGAAATATGGGAGGCAGTGCATAAACTCAGCATGTGCTAGACAAAGGAATGTATATTTGGCTGTCTGACTGGGTTGGTTACAGGCAGAGGTCAATGAAAGCAAAGTTACCTATAAGGTAAATAAATCCATCAAGTTAACAAGTGGGGGACAGAATCTGCACCCCAGGAAGCCTTACTGGCTCTGGCGACAGAGACAATGGACTTTGTCATTTCGCTGCACTTATATTTCCCATTCTAGTTACCCATTATTGAGGGGGCTAGGGTACAGCACCCTTCGAGCCTGTGACTTTTGAATCCCTCACTTTGGGGGCGGGCTAGGAATGCTGATAACTAGAAGTAAGAAAGAAAACTGCTTAGGCAAAGACTGTAACTTGCTAAAATTAAGTTTTAGTCACTAGAAAGCTATTGGTTTTTATTTGAATCCATACCTGTATTTTGTTCTTGCTTAGTATCACTTAAATCTCTGTTTTTTGTTAATAAACTTTTTCTTAGGTTTACTACAAATCATCTCAGTGCTGTGGTATTGAAGTAAGTGTGAGACTTCAGCAAACCTAGCAGTCTGATGTGTGCTGTCTGTTTGGAGGCAGCAAATTTCATAATTGTGTGAGTGTCCAGTCAGAGGGACTGGACACATCAGGGAGATGTCTCTGGGGAACTTGGAAACAGATTTACTGATTGTTACCTGCATGGAAAGGTTTAGACTGGCAGTGTCTTGAAGAGTTTGCTGGCAAGGCAAACTGAGAAATTACACACCAATCTATCTTGCTAAGTGGCAGAGTTGTATCACAGTGGCTCACAGTTCTGGATGTTCTGAGCACAGTGCCACAGCCCCATATTAGATATGTGACAATCTCACTCATCGCCTGTGGCAGTGAGATACTCATATGGAGGCACTGTCCTTGAGCATTCAGTAGAGCAGCAACCTTTCAGTCCAAGTGACTCATCAAAATGGAGTCAAATTTTGAGGAGAAACATATATTGCTTCCCCCAGCTTAGTGAGAGGAAGAAAACTATGATAATGTCTGTCAAATAAATAGAGAGGAGGAAGTTTGAAGGCAAAATGAGGCTCCCAATGTGAAGGCATATGTACTCTGTCTAGACTGGCATCTTAAGCAGTGGGAACAGTTAAGGGCTCAATCATGAAAGCTGCTTAGCATACTCTACACTTCCAACGATATCTGTGGAGATGAGATGAAAGGGTTCTGTGCACTTCTCAAGGGCCCTAACTATGGGGAAATACCAAAGCAAAGCAAACATCCTTCACTCCAGTAAAAGGAACAAGCATATACTATTCTCATGCTGATCTACTGAGATAGGCATAGTCTGGATATAGGACTTGGACACCAGCATCTCTTGAGTTTGAATTCTGCCTCTGACACTAACTCTCTCAGTGATCCTAAACAAGTTGCATAACGGTATTGTTTCTTAGTTTCCTCATCTGTAAAATGGGGATGAGAATAGTTCCTTCCCGCACAGTGACATGGTATGTCTGTTTAAGAGATAAGGCGCTTTCGATGTGAAAAGTACTATGTAAAGTCCCAAGGATTATAAAAACTACCTGTCGTGCCGTAGACCCCAAAATTGAAGCAAATGCCTAGTCCTTCATTCTTCCATTTCACTCTTGGTTCCCTTATTTCCATTTATTTGGGATCCAGAAAGCATCTGATAGCCTTGTTTTGCCGTTATTTTCATCCTATTGACTTAAGAAGCAATTTCTGTGAATAAAATGTAATCCCCTGTGACCTTACTTTCCAATCTGTAGATAATCTGTTTGGCATGGATGAGGCAAATTCTCTTCAGATTCCAGCAGGCTTCAACTTGCTGAGCCACTCTCTCTTATATTGTCAGTTGGGCTCAGTTCACAGAATTTTCACTGCTGGTGCAACAGGTCTTGGGCTCAGGTCCCACACTAACAAAAACCTGGGTTTTTGCCTAAGTCTGGATAAGAGTGAAGTGAGACAATTAGGCCTTGGCTAAACGTGCAGCTGTACAGTGCTGTGAGGTAAACCTGTCTTCGTACAGCGGAGTAGGGAAAACGCTGCAGTCTGTCCACATTGACAGTTGCCAGCGCAGTGGCATGGCCTCACTTGCAACATTTGCAGCTGTGTTGGGAGTGGTGCATTATGGGCAGCTATCCCAGCATTCATGTGGCTGCAACGTGTTTTTCAAAACGGAGGGGGGGTGGAGTGTGACAGGGAGTGTGGGGGGAGAGAGAGTGCTTTTTGGAGCGTGTCAGCTCTCTATTTTGCAAGTTCCGAACTCCCGGCCCCCTGCTCATTCATTCACTCACTCAAAGCAAACAGCAAACTGTTTGCTTTTTCTCTGCGGTACGAGCTTTGAAACCGGCACTTCCGCATTTCTGCAGCCGGTCACAACAATGGAGAGGATTGGCCACTTGACAAGGTGATCAGTACAGCGCTGCAGGTTGATTCCTGGTACACACTCACAGGGGAGAGTTGTAGCCACTCCGCTGTATCTCTTATGCTTCTCGGGGAGGTGGAGTACCTGCAGCGGTGTACCCAGGGAGATACAGCACTGCAAGTGCCCTGCCAGTGTGGACAGGGAGTGAGTTACAGCGCTGGGGGAGGCTTTACAGCACAGTAACTCGCAAGTATAGCCAAGGCCTTAGAGGGAGAGTACTCTATAGGGGAAGATGAAGAATCACAGGAATGAGACTTGCCAGGTTTAGATGAGATGTTTAAAAAGTTCCTTTCTGCCCATTTCTAGTGTTTTGTCTCAGTAGAAATTCTCATAGCTGCACATATATAATGTATATAAATTTTGTAAGGGGGGGTATAACTCAGTGGCCTCACCCCCAACTTCCTGATATCAATAAATCATTGTAATGTTTAAGGATCTTGATGATCCTTTTAAAAAAATAATTACAATTTCATTTGTCTATACTATCCCTACGCTACCAGTGTTTTTAATTCATTCATTTCTAAAAGGCTTTCAGATTTATAAAGTATGGAAGTCTACACAAAACTAAAATCTAATCACTTGTGTCTGAGTATGACCATCAATCATGGCTCTTGCTATCCAGGCCCTCCTTCTGAACATTGTTTTCAAACTCTTCAGAATACAGTAGACTACAATTCTAATTGATAATAGGAAATGGAGAAAAGATGCATTCTACAAGAAAGTGACTTAATTTTGTTTTACATTACTTTTCTGCTTCATAACAAGCCTTTTGTACAATGCAGTTATCCCAGACTTTCAGTATTTAAATCTCTATAGTTTTCCTACAAGCCAGAGCTAATGTTATGAAGAATACAAAGGCATGCACATTTTCAAATAGCCAAATGTGCAAAAGAAACAAGATATGTATATACAGGTTGCAATGTGTAAATTTAAAACTGTGTTTTACATCTCTAAGTTCTTTTATTACAGCTCATATTGCAGATGATTAAGCTTTCACATGTCACTGAATGTAAAACTACAACACACTGCCTTTATAAATACAGCCTTTGTCCCTATTTTCAGCCTCGGCAGTGTTTTCTGTGGCACCCTCTCAGCCTGCAGAGTTCCCTTCTCTTCAAGTTTCTGGACAGTACCTATTGCAATTTTAGAAGCAGGAGTCTCCAGTGAGATAAGGTAGTGAGTGGGGATGAGAGACAGAAATGACAGAAGCCCCCTAAAAATGTGGGGGGGATGGGCTATGGGCTCCTGAACAGCATTGTCTTAGATATTGTACAAACAAATAATACACAGACTGTTCCTGTGCCAGACAGTTTACAATACAGGATTTATGGGAGGAGGAAACAGCAGCCATGAACAAGTTTTGGGTTAAACCACACTCTGTGCAATAAAACCAAAGTTGCAAGGTGACTGGTGATCAAATTTGCCCTCTGTAGCAAGGCAGTTACCCTGCTCCTGGGGGAAAAAAGGTAGGCTGATTGGGGAAGCACCTACGGCTGTGGCCACATCCAATCAGGCCACAGCTGGCCCAGATATAAGGGCTCAGGGTTAGTCTCACTCTAGCCTTGGAGTGGAAAGGACCTAGTTGCCTTGTAGTACAGTGTACTTGAAACAGAGCAGGGGGGGAAAGGCAAGAGGAGCTGGGGAGCTCCACCCTGGCAACTCCCCAGGCTGAGGCCTTGTTTAAGGCCTAAGCAGGAACTGGGGCTACAGAGGTGCAGTCCAGGGATAGGCAGAGGTAGCTGGTATGACCCCCCCCCCCTTGCCAGTGATGAGTAGCCATTACAGACTGCAGTCTGCCCCAGAGAAAGGGGGATAGATGATGACTGGCAGTAGCCACTGAGGAAAGGTGGGCATAGAGGGTTGGGGGTTCCCCTGGGAGGAGAAACCTAGAGCGAGGTAAGGGGCACCAGGGTCCAGGGGTGACACAGGGGCCTGAGGCAGGCCAGATACTGGCCAGCAGGAGGTGCTCTGAATGCTAGAATTGAGCTAATTCTCAGTCTGACCAGCAGGAGGCGCTGTGCTTGTGAGTGCTCAATCGACTACACCCTACAATGATGTTTTTTCTTTAATTGTTTTACCATGGGCCTATATTTTTTGCAGGAGAGATTATATTGAGTGATAGAGAGTGGCATGAAGTTAAAGAACAAATGGCTTGGGCGGTTGTGTGGAGAAAGGAGCTGGAGGATACTTCTATTTGAGTTTTCATTTCCAGTTTGTGAAAATAGTTCAGCTACACGAAAAAGCTGTGAAATAAAACAGGTATTTTTGCTGGGAGAGAGAGCCATCTTTGCATGAAAATAGGCCTATACTTTCTTAATATTCTTGTTTGAGTGACAGCTTAATAATCTTGAGACTTTTTTCTTCAGGCAATGCCAAGTTTTTTCTGCACTAAAACACATGAAATCAAACACTTTCCACCACCCCTCCAAGTTTTGTTAGAAATCAGGCCACTGAAAGGAAAGCAGGGACATTTGTGCACTAAGAAATGTAGCTTTGTAAAGATCTGATGTACTATAGTATATGTATTATGCTGTTTAGGGGCATTTTGTTGTAAAAATATTTGGCACTAAACTTGGTATTAAATTTAAAATATTGGACTTGTGACTTTATGTAACTCTTGTTATTTGTTCTTCCCTGATTTTCTCCTTTCATTTTATTTTTTCTACTGCATTTCCTATCAAACCTCTTTCTCCATTGTGTTGGCTTATTCTTTTTCTCTTTCTAGCTATACTTTCTTTCTTCCTTCCCCTTTACTCCCTCTTTCCCTCCCTCACATTGGTTTGTTCTCTGCTTTTCCCTCCATATCTTCCTTCTTTCTGCTCTTCTTCTTCATTCTAAATTTCTCTCTACTAACTTTCCTTTACTAAAGAAATAGGCATTTGTGTTTCCTGCAAGCTTCATGACTTTGACATATATTCTTCCATTACATGGGTAATTCCCTTTAATGCTAATTAGAGTTATTTTACAGGTGTAGCGTTAATCCCCTGAGGATAACAGATCCCATTAACTGCTCTGGAGAACACTTCCAGGAAAGTTAACAAAGGAGAGCTTGATAGTACCTGGAAGACTTTTCGTATACGTTAAGTACCCCTTTCATGAAATATGTATTGTTTGGTCCCCAAATACTATAAATAACATTTTTTTTATTACATGGGGTGGGGATAGGGTTGCCAACCCTCCAGGAAAGTCCTGGAGTCTCCAGGATTTAAAGATTAATCTTTAATTAAAGATTGTCATGTGATGCAATCTCCAGGAATATGTCCAACCAAAATTGGCAACCCTTGGTGGGGAGAAAATATGATCTTTGTTTTGTTCTATGTTTCATAGAAACAACTTATCTCATCCATCATGCAATTTTTAAGAAGGCTGCATAAGCTTTGATAATAAAGAACTGGGAAGACCGCATGCTCTAGTGGTCTGAGTAAAGGATTAGACAACAGCAGACCTGTGTTCTGTTCTTGATTCTATCTCAGCTTTCTCTGTCAACTCAGGGAGCTTACCCATGCCCTGTGGCTATGAGTTAGTTTCTACACATGTAAAACTGTGATAATGCTTGCCCGTTTTTGTTAAGTGCTGTGACATTTGGATAAAGGGCTGTGTATAAGAGAAAGTTATTATTGTTGGTTGTTCTGTTAGGAATACAAAAATATACAACCACAGCAGAGTCAATTTTCAGTGTAATTACAGCAAGCTTGGGACATAGCTTCTATTTTATGGGAGTTGTGCATTACACACAGTATGACTCAACCTACATTGACCATAATACTTGACAAACAAATCTTCTGTGGAAATTGATTTCAAAATGCTTTCATTTATGAAACAGTTAACATAAGAAGGATCTTACTATATGCAAAGAAAAATTAAATGTTACATTTCTTGTGCAAAAGAGCTTGGTTAGATGGAAACAGGGTTTAGAAGATATTCTCTAGGGCAGGGGTAGGCAACCTATGGCACACATGCCAAAGGCGTCAAGCGAGCTGATTTTCAGTGGCACTCACACTGCCTGGGTCCTGGCCACCGGTCCGGGGGGGGGTGCGGAGGGAAGGGGGAAGGTGGCTCTACATTTTAATTTAATTTTAAATGATGCTTTTTAAACATTTTAAAAACCTTATTTACTTTACATACAACAATAGTTTAGTTCTATATATTATAGAAAGAGGCCTTCTAAAAATGTTAAAATGTATTACTGGCACGCGAAACCTTAAATTAGAGTGAATAAATCAGTGTTTCTCAAACTGGGGTTGCCGCTTTTGTAGGGAAAGCCCCTGGCGGGCTGGGCCGGTTTGTTTACCTGCCCCGTCCACAGGTCCGGCCGATCGCAGCTCCCACTGGCTGCAGTTCCCTGCTCCAGGCCAATGGGGGCTGCTGGAAGTGGCGCGGGCCGAGGGACTTACTGGCTGCCGCTTCCAGCAGCCCCCATTGCCTGCACCGGCAAACCGCGGCCAGTGGGAGCCACGATTGGACAGACCTGCGGACGGGGCAGGTAAACAAACCGGACCGGCCCTGCCCGCCAGGGGCTTTCCCTACACAAGCGGCGACCCCAGTTTGAGAAACACTGGAATAAATGAAGACTCGGCACACCACTTCTGAAAGACTGCCGACCACTGCTCTAGGGCATAGTTTCTTGATGACATATTTAAGTTGCATGCTGTATGTTTGTTTTTAGTGAATCCCTTTCTTATTTAATCCTTATACTCTGTACAGATATTACAGAGAATAGGGGTTGCATCTGCATGTTACGATGCTATAATAAAAAATGTGATTACAGAAATATAACCTGTTTCATAATATTCTATTCCTCCATTGACAGGAGGTCATGATACCATTTAGATCAATACTTCCTTATAGATTAATCTGAGATGGCTATGAAACATAGGTAATAAAAGCAGGAAGTACTATGTATAAAAGCCCATCAGCATTTGATTGCTTTCTCAGAAATGGACACCATTTTTTGTTTTTCGATGGATTTATGTTTTTTCCTCTTTGTAAATGGAATGTTTATATACTGGTAGGTTTTCTCTTTCAGCATTACTACTAAAAAGGCAATACTGGTAAATTGAATAACAAATGTGTTTATAATGATTCAGAGGAGGAAAAAGGTGCATCCACTCTGAAAGCAACATAACCAAAGATCTGACATTGGTATACAAGTAATTGTGCTTAATTGTCCTACAAAAATGCAAGCTTATGTTTCAGTAAAACTGAGTTCAGCAATGCTGTTCATTCTTCAGTTCTGCTCTTTCCATTTCTTTTAATGACTACAACGTGTCTCCAGTGATTATACATCAAAATATTCAAACTTGGGTACTTTATTATGGTCTTATGTGCCACATGTTAGGCTACAACATTGGGAAATTTTTACTGGAGTGGCTAAATGTTCTATTAAAATGATTACTGGTAATTATTACAAAAATTTCTGTTGACAGTATCAACTCCAGGTTTGTTCATTCTTGTACAAAATCCATACTACTTTCCCTTAAAATGAAGGCTTCTCAAAACAGTGCTGAGACAACTCCAGATGCTGTCATAAGATAATCATTTTATTGTACCTCCAGGGTAAAAAATGCTCTCTCATAACTCCCTGGGTGCACGATTATCTAACCAGAGTGGTATTTTGCTGTGTCACTTTTTTTCTTGTGCTGCTGTGTGAAATATTCCTGCTTTTGAATGGAATTAAGAATTTGTAAAGATAACTGTTTTTCATGCATTGATCATTAACTAATTTCTCTATCAGTGATAGTTTAATATTAGACACTAAACAGACTGGGATTAGGGATTTAGTTTTAGTTTTCATTTCACATTGCCTATAGTTATGCTACACATATACACAGATGTTAAGATCATGCTCAAATAATGTAATAGAAAGTACTTATTTTAGTTATTTTGATAAGATATGCCAACAGCAGCAATACAGTCTGTGCTGGCTTAACTAAAGAAAAATAGTTGAATTTGTTTTGTTGGTAACAACATTGAGTATAGGTGTTCATTTTTTTTATTTTTTTTTAATTTTATATTTACAATCATTTGTATTAAGGTAATAGTTGAACTGTGATCCTCTTATTACAAATGAATCCTGTCAAAATTCTCATGTGCTATGGGGGGAATCTAAGTAAACATAATAAAAATCACTAAAGCTACCAAAATGATAAAACCATTCCTTATCTAACAACAAAACCCAGCAAAACAAATGAAGGGGTTACTATGTGAGAACAGAAGGGGGAAATGTTCCAAATAGCATGTTTATTATTTAAAATGAGTATTGCAGTCATGTCTAGAGGCTCCAATCAAGGAAAGAGGATACCTTCCTGGTAGAAAGCATTGGAAGGAGGAGCTGGTGACTAGGGCATTGGACATGGGACTCAGGAGATCTGGGTCAATATCTAGCTCAGCCACGTACTTCTTGTGTGCCCTTTGGCAAGTCACTTAATCTACCCTGTGCCTCCATTATAAAATGGGACTAACATGTCCCTACTTTAAAGGAGTACTGGGATGATATGCTCAGATACTATCAGGAGGGCCAGGTAACAGACATACACAATAAAAAAGACCAGTCCCTTCTCCAAAGAGATATGATTTATTTCTCATGCATATGAGATGGAAAAACCTTTGATTATATTTTGACTTGTATTTAGCTGACTGTTTTATTCACAATTCATATAAAACAGGAAAATTGTATAATCTCTGGGAAATTCCCTAGACAAACACATTCCCACTGGGAAGTGTGAGCTGCCTAAGCATGGTAGATAATATACATTCATTGATGGTTAAGAGGTACTAGACAAAGTCTTGTTTTAAAATGGTACATAGACCCAAATGATAGTTATCAAATCAATATTTTTTCAGGTGAGGTAATTACCCTTTTCTGTCTGACTTTTAAGGGAGGGTCCCATTCACCCAAACAAAAGCTTACACAGATAAAATTGGAAATGTGTATTTACTGAATATTTCACCTCTGGTTCACAATGAATATTTATTGTTACTCATGCAGCCTCTGTGTAGTGGTGCCTTTTGTAGAGCAGACATACATTTGCATGGCCTGATAGGACATATTTAAAAAAAATTAGCAGGCAGCCAGCATACTTTGTGTTTAAGGGTATATGTATGCAGGATTTCAGTTGAGAAGGCATAAATGTGGACTGCTTAAAGCTTTCATTACATTGCCAAGAGAAACCAATTAGCATGCCAAAAGAGCATATCCACCTCAGTGAAAGGTTCTGCACATGCCGCTGCTCCTGGGTGATGCATATTTTGCTTTTGTCCGTTTGAACCAAAGTAAGCCACTTACTTGGCCAAGAGACCAGGGGGAAGCAGGAGACTTTCCAGAGGGTGCAAGGGTTATAAGCTCCACACGCTTGTAATAGCTATTACCGGTACTGCTGCAGGCAGTGATGCTATTTACACTGCACCCGGTCCTAGCAATATCAGAGTACTATGCCTAGTACCATGGAACATGACCTACACATTTTCTAATGGCTAGAGAGAGGGTAAATGCATGAGCCATATCAGTGCCTGGAAATATGACGTAGGATAAATATATTGCTCCTTATGCCACTTCCTATAGACATTATTTTTTCTAGTCATTCCCAGACCAACTGCCTTGCAAATAGTGTTGTCAGAGATTATATGGAGATGCGTATGGTATTTGCCCACTTATTTTATGTGTGGGGACATTAACTTCAATGGGAGCTATGGGTGCTCGTGACTTCTGAAAGTCTGGCCTGTAGATATCATCATGCTGCCAAAAATGCATGCATGATGCAAAGTCCTATTATAACTGGAAAATAAAACAAAAGCTGGGAAAATGAGATTCATACACTGACTTGGGTTATTCGTGTGGCTGTGGTGAATAAAATCAAAGTAGTACCACACAATGAGAACAGTTGAGAAGGTCTGTCTAGACTTCAAAATGCCACATTATTTTTAGTTTTTGATGCGAGTGAAGGGTTTTTGCAGATCTGTCTCAATAAAGTGCAAAAAGCCCCGATCTTGATAGATACACGCATGCACATATGTATATTTAAATGACTTTCAGGAATGCCTCAGCATTTGACATGTTTTGTGGTATTCTGATCCAAATCTTTGAGGATCTGGATGGGATAGAAGTAACTGTGGATGGTCACTTTATTTAGATGAGAGACTGCATAATGTTCTGGAACATACAAAGACTATAATTTTAAACTGCTAAGATGAGATTGAAGGAGATCAAATACATGTCATTTTCTGGCTTCCAAGAAGTAATTTTAGCCAAGTGAAGTTGTTTTAATCTCTGATTTTGTAATGGCTAGTGGCTGAGGTGAGCTAGGAGGCAGTCCACAAATGTAGGCCAGGGTGCAATATCACAGGTAGTCTGGGCAATGGTTGGAGTTCTTGCAGGGGTCAGTAGCCAGAAGATCCAATCCACTGGCCAGGTCATCAGGTTAGGGAGGTGAAGTTGTGTAGAGTGGTGAGGCAAGGCAGGGTCAGGCAAGGCAGCAGGGCAACAAGGGAAAGGTCAGGCAAAGCAGCAATGTGGTTTACGCAGCCAGGAGCAGCTCTAGCTTTTTTTGCCGCCCCAAGCTCCTACAGGCATGCTGCCAAAGGCAGCATGATTGCTGCCCTCGCAGGGACCGGCAGAGCGCCCGCCGCGGCTTGCTGCCCCAGGCACATGCTTGGAGTGCTGGTGCCTGGAGCCGCTGCTGTATGCGGCAAGAAGCAGGTAATGGTCTCTTGCTCGTATAGCTTCCTCTTGTGGCCTTTATATAGTCTGGCCACCCACTGAGCCTGCTGCCTGCCCATCCAATGAGGGGCCTAGAACATAGCTGCTATGGGTCTGGAGGTCTTCAGTATTCAGGCTGTCTGTCGGGGTAGTGGTTCAGTGAACTGCACTGTGGCTAAGGATGCTGCTTAAGGATCTGGTGGGCCTGTATTCAATACCAAGCTCTTAACAGATTTTTCTAAACAGTCATTCTTACTGAATCTTAAGTTATACTTGTAAACAACATTTTTTTTTTACCTCTATCTTTGTAAAAGCAAATGTGTCCATCCTACTGAATTGTTTCAGGAATCTAATTGAATTGGGAGACAGTCTCTCGGCAAGATTGGAAAGTCTGGATCTTACTAGGTTGAAGACATGAGGTTAAATGCCTTTTTATTTCATACGCGCAGTGGTGTTGTCATGTTGGTCCCAGTATGAGACAGACACAATGTAGGTGAGGTAATAGTCCAAAAAATCATAAGCTCAAAAACTTGTCAGTAGAAGTTAACAGAGCTCCTCCTCCTCACGCTGTCAAGGTAAACAGAATGAATAAGCTAAATAGAAGGAGAGACCATCTGTATATCTTTTCTAGTTCTGGGAGAGAGAGAGAGAGAGAGAGAGTGCTCTGTGAAGCTTGAAAGCTTGTCCCTGCCACCAACAGAAGTTTGTTCAATAAAAGATATTACCTGATGTACTTTGTTTTTCCATTTCATAGAAACTACATATTTCTCACCATATTGAAATGCTATATTGGCCAGCTAAAGTAGGGATCAAATGGCTATTATAAATTTTACCTTTGCTCTGAGGCCAAATTATGTGCTTGGAATGTATAACAAGAAAATCTTTGCATTTTGCAAATTTGGAGTAACATACAAGTTCTTTAGGGTGTGTTGTTTTTTGCTGAGTTTGGCATGGAGAAGCAACAATCCTGTCACTTGAGCACCAATCCTGCAAACAGAACTGTTTGGGTGGATCCTTGCTCCCAAGCAGAGCCCTCTTAACTTCTGCCCACACCGTTTTATTTGCAGTAAGTATTTACTGTGTGCAGTCCTGGGATACCCAATTGAGATGAAAAAGTATTGTAACCTGTGGAGTCAAAATTCCGAGCGCTGTATATAAAGAAGGAAATGGGAAAGCATTTGGGTTCATACCTCAAAGCTATCAAGGAGGATGTGCTTCCACCATAAAGGGAGACTTCTAATGTTCTTTATGAATAAATAAATAGATGTTCTAGCCTTTAATTGAGAGAGCAGTCTGTTTAGCAGGCCCCAATTCTTGGTATGTTGCCCATCTCTCAGTGGTTTGTGTTTATAAACACTCTGCAAATGGTCTGGGGAGGTTTGTATGAAAAGGAACTGAGTGTTTAATTTGAGGGATTTTAAAAATATTTTTGGAAATATACTGCACTATCAAAGTAAAACATTTTCCTGTAAAACATTCATATATAGGGAGGAAAAACACTGTAGTACAGAAAGCTATGTTTTTTATCATTAAACAGTTAAACCCCCAATTCTGCAAACACTTAAGCACCTACTTAAGTTTATGCTCTATGAAGTCCCATTGAAATCTATAATTATAAAATGGATTTTTTTAATTGTGAACTCTTATTTATGCAGCATAGGTGACTTTTGGTAAATAGCAATTAAATTCCCTCTCTAGGTGTGGTTATTCAATGTTTATATTGTTTTTATTATACATATGAATTTTCTGAAGAATATATTTAGTTGAATGAGCACAGTAAAAATCCTAAAGGAGTTGCATACAAAAAACAGTCTCTAAAATGTTGTTAAAAGCAAGGGGCATGTGTCAAAGCAGTGACTCTCTGACTGTAATGAAGTTCCTAGATCATTGAGTTCACAACCTTTAAGTACCACTGCATCATGGAATGGAGTTGGAGAAAGCCACAAAAGCTTAACACAACATCCTGTTTGGGGTGCCTAATTCTGCCCCCAGGGAAATCAATGGGAGCTTTTCCAGACATCCCCTTGACACTGTTTCTGTGGAAGTTTTGGGATGTTTACATTGTGATGTTAGTTTAAATTTGTGGTGAGATTGCCTCAGTGTGACTCTCACCATCATTTATGTATGTGACATTGCAATGTAATGTCAGGTAGAAATAATTGGATACACCCATATGCTGAGAAACTTGCTCTCGGTGTTGTCTTTGTCTACTGCTAGGACAGTATGTTGGAGCAAGGAGAAAGCTGACCTCTGAATTAGAGATCTGTTACAAGAGCAACAGGACAGTGTTAAATATTTAGTGTCTGACTATTACATAGTATCTCCTTTTCCTTGAAACATACTCCTTACATTTTATAAAAGTTAAACAACAATACACATTTCCTACATTTTTGGCTAAGGATTATTTTGCCCCAAATGGAAACATATTTTATTTCACAATGTAGATATTCTGGGGTGGATTCTGACCTATTTCAGTCAGCCCACAATTGCTTCTGGAACTATCTGCACTTTGGAACTTTTAATACTATGCTCCAAACACCTTCTTCCATTTGGTCTTGGGGTTGGTCTGTCTTTGGTACTCCAAATATGTGAACAAAAAGGCAATGTTCCTTCTTTACAAAACTAGATTCTCCTCCTTCCCACCCCCACAAATTTTCATATGTTACTAGATTCCTGTGTGTGTTTTCTATCAGACGACAAGATTTTGGTTCAAATGCTGAAGATGGCCTGAACAAGCAATAGAACCGAGTCTCCCAGCTCAAGAATGTCAGGTCTGGCTAGCCATTTTTTACTGATGTATTTTACCTTGCATTTTCCAAAGACAGAATGATTGTCTCACCTTGTGTGAGACTGTACAAACAAAGCGAGAGTCAGCCCCTGTCCACAGGGCCCACAGTCCAAACAGGCAAGACAGATGAAGGATGTGAAGTGTAGTGACTTTCTGGAGGTCACACATGGCTTAGTGGCAGAGAGGGAATTGGAACTGAAGTCTCTTGACTCACCGAACAGAATTTTATCTACTCTAACTACGCTGCCTCCCCAAAGCAACTTGTGGTAATGCTCCTTGGTTACTGTCTTCTTCTGTCAAAATGAGTGATATTCCTGATAGTTTGATATTGCATCTCCTACCACAGAGTAAGAAGTTTTGCAGGTGCTCTTAATTCCTAAACCCATTTATGCATTTTAACCCATTCATTGTGTCTGCTGAGGCATCTTAGGTATCACCCTTCACAAACAGAATTATTTTCAGATGTCTCCATGGCTTCTGTGCAAAGTTTTTTCTCCCTCTTTAATAACTGACTCCTTAACTAGTGTGATCTGTGATTAGGCATAATGAGCAATTATATGCTTAGGGAGAGTCGTATAATCATGTTTTTTTTTTTTATTCTTGCTACAACTGTCTCTACCCTCTTCCTGGCTTGCCTGTCTAAAAACATGTCTTTCAAATGCGATTTTCCTTTGTAACTAGAAGAATACACTTTAATTTGGCCATGGTTCTATCATAGTCACCATTGTCTCCACTCTCTTCCAACATATCAGAAATACCCTGTACAGCAGAACCAGACAAACACAATAGGATGGCCTGGTACTGTTCATATTTGTCCACTCACTCCAGCATCTGCAACATAAAATAAGTTGTTTCTCTATTTTCTCTAGCAATGGGAGATCACACTTCATTTTCAGGCCAATCCTAGGGTCTAGGGCAGATACATTTGGGAATTTGCCATCCTTTTTACTGTCAATGTAGTCTTTATAGGTGAGGAATGACTGGAAACACCCACTGTTTTCAGTGTTGTCATTATCAGCAGCAATGGAGAAAACTCAGACAGGCTAAGCTTCAGGTCACAATAGCAATGCTCGATGTTATTGTGGCTTGCTCTGAATCCATTCATTGTATTACTTTCTGTCTCTTCTCCAATTTTTTCCCATTTTTGGCTGCTAGGATGCAGAGTATATCGCTCCATTTTTCTCTCACCTTCCTCCAAGTCTTCTATGACCTCTTGGCTGCTTCTAAGAAAATTCCTACTAGCTCCTTCTCTCACTGTATCAAATTAATGTGCTGCAGACAACAGATACAATTGCAATGTAAATCTCTCTCTCTCTCACCCAGCTGGGAGTAGAACCCTCTTCATTCTACTTCAAACACAGAGCAAGTAGAATGCTCAACAGATTTGTGGACTGAGCCATATTGGCAACATGTAGTTTGATATCTACATGTTACATATCGCTGCTCTTGGCCTCAGAAGATGATCTTTTGTACCATGAGCCAAAACCAAATGTCATTTATAATAGCACAGCAAACTTAATTTCTCTTTAACTTACCTGAAGTATTTTTTGTCTGCTGATTCAATGATGGTACATCCATAAAAGTGAGAGCACAATTTGGTCCAACGAGTGCTGCGATAATTAACTCTAAATCCCCTTGTCACCTCTTTTAAGACTATTTCATTTTTGTGTATTTATCCAAGGTGCCATCACAATGGTATTAGATGAAGGAAGCTGGGTGGCAAAGCAGGTTAACACAAGAGACTCGCACGTCTGGAAACCTACAAATTTAAATGACGATCAAATTCTATATGGATTCAAGAGCCAAATGAGTTTGATGGTCTCAGCTGAATATCAAGTGGACATTTGCCCATGTTACAAATCCACCACTGCCCTTAGAATAAATCAGGGCAATTAGATGCTTAGAAAATGCATCATAGATGTTAGAGATGAAAAGGCTCTGTTAGGCTATCCACTCCATCTCCCTGCCAATGCGGATTATTCCCTACAACGAGTTTTCAAGTACCTTGTCCAGTCAACTTTTAGCCTGAACTAATGGGTCTTACATCTCTTCCCTTGGAGATGATTTAACAGCTTAATATATTTAACTATAAGTTTTCATTCTTAATATGCAGTCTAAATGTTCCCTGTACTAGTGTCATCTCATTAGTCCTAGTTACACTTCTGTGTACCATTTTAAATAATTACACCCTCCATATAATTGTAGACAGTTATCAGAATAGTGGGGCTTTTTCAGGTAAGGATCAAAGTGCTTTTTGCAAAGTTGTGTGGGGAAGCCTGCATAATGCTGGCTCCCACTATGCCTGGCTCACGTCAGTGTCACCAGTCTCTCCTTTTTACAAACACCAAATTTCTCCACAACTATTCAAATGTTTAAAAGAATGGCAAACCAAATGACCTTAGACTCTAAACCCACTGAGTATAGATATCACAGGAAGAATGGATCTATTTTCACATTTTAGTGCATTATAGATAAATTAGGGTGACCAGAGAGCAAGTGTGAAAAATTGGGACAGGGTGGGGGGTAATAGGACCCTATATAAGAAAGACCCAAAAATCAGGACATCTGGTCACCCTAAGATAAATTCTTCTTTAATCAAATTTGTAATGATGTCAGTGGCTTCACAAGCCAAAGGGCTTCTCTGCTATATTAGGAAGTCTGTCCTCCAATTTGTTACAGACAAGCCAAGAAATAACCACAATTCTTTCAGATTTCCTTGGAGCACTTGCTGCTTTAATGGAAAGACCAGACAAAAGTGAATTAAAATGACCTTGCTTGTTTGAATTAGTAAGAATTGGTGCATGCAGGCATTTAATCAATGACTGGCATCAGCCCGGCTCAGCGATGTGGATGTCTCATAATTTGAGATACAAAGTATCTGTCTTTGCAGATTCCAACACTTGCCCTATCTTCCTCCCAGAACCCACTGTGCTAACACCTGTCTGAACTTGATATTTGTATTGAAGGTGCCTTAATGGCTTGCCAATTGTGCTTCACAGAGCTGCATAGTAAAAAGATTCCCAAGAGACATCAGGTTCTTGTGCCTGAAGCCAGTGTTGAATGGCAAAGCATGGTGATGACACAATTTATCTTTGCTTTACTGTTTCAAGTTGCATCAGGCTGAAACTTCATGTACAAGTTGCAGTGAAATTTTTCATGATAAACTTTAGATTATTATTATTATTATTATTTTAGTATAAGGCTTTAAATAACAAAAGTGTTTCAACTTTTTCTCCTAGGTTCTGACTTAAGAAAATACTAAGTTTTAAATATCTCTAAACATTAATTTTCAGGTAGTTACAGTAGCTTTTTTAAGACTTCACCACATTATCGTGAACATAATATTTTTAAATGGCCAGGATATTGCAAATTCACACTATAGAACTTATGGCAGGGATACTCATCACATTCTAAAGCTTGCCAAACATTATTGCTACCCCTTATATTTCTTGGCACTGAAGTATATAGTACAGTATGTTTGTGGAAAGGAGGTAAAGTTGCCAGACTAGGAATTTAGATAGATATAAATGTGACCTTCATTTATACTGCAATTATATGCCCCATAGACATCATGCTGAAAATCATAAATGTTGACTCTGCAGCTGTGTGAATAACTTGTTTTTTTTTCAATTTGCTGGCAGTTGCAAAGATTTGGTGGAGAAAAAAATCCAGATTGGGTTGAACCAAAACTGAAAATTAAAAAAAAAAACTTTGGCAAATCAGAAGCTGATACAAACTTCATTTTGGTTGAACGAAATATTTCGTTCAGCCTTGGCTAGATTCAAAAACCAGGTGGTGGGGAGAAGGAGGCTTCCTTATAATTTTTAAGCTAGTGGTTAGGCAACTCACCCAGAATGAGGAAGACGTGGATTCAATTCCCCACTCTGCCTAATGTGGAGCAGGGATTTGAATTTGGATGCCCTGCCTCCCAAGTGAATATCCTAACCATTGGGCTACACAGTTGTTCTAATCCCCTCTCTGTCCCAATTAACAGCGTGCTGCTGCTATTGCTGTGTAAATGGATCCTGAGTTTGGGAGCGAGAGGATGATGGAAAAACTATTGGACGAATTTGTGTCAAATTGGCAAATCGGTTTGGGTCAGCCAAAACTGTGTTTTTTGGCAAATATTCAAAATATTCACACAGCTCTAATTGACACAATTAAAGAAGGGGTGTATTTTAATATTTTTTGTGTGCTAGGTACTTTCCTGACAGGAATAATGCTCAGTAATGTTGCTTGAGGTACTGCAACCTTTGCTTTTCTAGCCTTGATGTATCTCTCCTCTCTTTCTTCAAGCATAACCAGAATGCTTCTCAAGATCATCTTTGTCTCCCCTCATTCTAACCATGTTCCCCTCCTTGAATCTCTCTCCTGTTGTTCCCTTTTCCACATGAGGTCCAGGATATGAGGCCTTACCATCAAGGCTCTTGTCATAACACAACCCATACCTACTTCTGTTTCTATTCCAGTCTGCACCCCCTCTCATTTTCACCATGTTCTCGCTCCCTGTTTCTTGCTTTTGTTTCCCTGTCCCACATTCAGCTTCTGCACCTGCTCTCATTCTGCTCCTATATGTGGGACAGCTTCTCAATTTCTGGAAGCCAAGCAGAATCCATCCTGCTTGAAATACCACCTTATGACTCAGCTTTATTTGTGGAGTCGTCTTATAAATGTCTTAATTGCTTAGGTCTGTGTGCCAATTTGCCCCGAGAGTAGTGTGTGTGTGTGTGTGTGTGAGTGATATATATATATATATATATATATATATAAAATAAATTGTAAGCACGTGGAAGCAGGGATATGCCTTAGAGCCCTTAAAAGTGCTGGGTGCACTTATGACCTCTTGCAAATAATGGCAAGTGAGACCCAATTTCACTCTTTCAGACACAACCAAAATAAGTCTGACAATCTAACACACATCTTTTCTTAGAGTAGTGTCATGGAGCATTATTTGAGAGAAGCCAAATACAATAGGAAGAAAGTGATCAAGGGGAAATAAAGGATGAGATTACTTAGAATTTCTTATACTTATGCTTGAACACATTTTCACAAAGTAATTGAATTTTCTTTTTGGCACTAGATTTTTTTTTTTAATATTTAAGGGTGGGTTTTTTCTTGCTACTGTGGGATTAAAAAAGAGAGTTTCTGGATGAATAGATAGAATATAAACAGTTTATTAAAAATCACAAACGTGTATCACAATTCAAGAGGCACTGTACAAGAATCTATATAATTTAGTGTAATGTGATTACCTGCATGTATAACTACTTCTTAAGGATCAAACCAAGCTGATCCTGAAGAGAGGGAAGGAAGGGACAGCATCAACTTTAAACCACATTTAGTGACTGAAATTAACTGAAAAATACAAAAAAGATAATTTGTCTGACTTAAGATATGTGGACATGAAAGCATGGTGACAGATATACTTATTGTAGTTTAAAAGCACAATTATAATTTAAGTAGGGGATATTATTAGAATTAAAAGTGCCATGATCTAAAATTCTTTCCTGCAAATTTCCTAGTTCTGAGATTCTAGCATGTGCTGTGCATGTGAATTCCAACAGAATCAGATGTTGGTAAAGTTGTTCTTTCTGTACTTAAGAGGAACCTGAAACATCCAAAGCATTGCACTGCCATTCAATACTATTGAAGAGGTTAAGTGAAAGGATTTCATTCCATTTTTCCCAGCCCCCACCAATGATTTTAGGGCTGTGGGGGGAAAGGAATTGTACTTGAACACTTTGTATCTTGTATCTTTTTTTTTTTTTTTTGTCTGCCTATTTAGACCATGATTCAGCAAGGCCTTTAAGCATGTGCGTAATCTCATTGAGGTCATTGAACTACTTGCCTGCTTAAAATTGGACATGTGCTAAAGCACCTTCCTGGCCTGATACCTTGTTAGGGCACAGAGCATGTCTTCCTCTTTATTTTGTACCACCTGGAACACACTACTGATATTTTTTTATTAAGGATGCCTTTGAGGCAGGGTAGAATGTTGGCCCTGTTTTTGTTGGTCTTTTGTCAAGGGGAGTTGATAAACAGGTTTTCTCCAGACAAAGGAAAGAGCCCAACACTTCAAACCAGGTTGTGGCCAAATTCCTTGGGCAATTCAGTTGTATCAGAGGTTGCAGGAAGAGATCATTGGCATTGTAAAATTCACCAGCAGTGGAGAAGACAGCATGGAGTCTACACCCGACATCATAGCATCCACATCTACCAGGGAAAAGAAACTTTGTGTTGGGGCTTTCTTTTCAAAGAACACTTTTCAAAGGTGTACTGGATAATCAAAAGGGAAAGAACCCCATAGTTATTCTTCACTGGGCAGACACAAGAGGAGACCAGGGATCTCGTACATCTGAGAAAAGTGTTCAACCAAGGAGGTTGAAGTCTCTGAGAACTTAATACAGGCAAAAAACCTGCTTAGGCAAAGATTGTAACTGGCTAAAATTAAGTGTATTTTTATTTTGTAACTCTCTCAATTTTTACTCAAACCTATGACATTTGGTTTAATAAACATGTTTTACTAAAAACCAGTTCTGTGATTGAAATAAGTGTCAAATCCCAGTTTAATGAGCTGCAGTGTATTCTCTTTTTAAAGAAGCGGCAAACTTAATTACTTCTGTGTGTGTTCCAGGAAAGGGCTGGACACTGCAGAGAGACGCCTTTGGGGAGCTCAGGAATTGGGATTCACCATTTACCTGCATGGCAGAGTTTGGACTGGCAGAGTCCTGAAGAGTTTGCTGGCAAGGCAAACTATCTGGTGTCAAGGAGTTGTCACACAGTATAGCAGTAGTAATACTTGCTGAGGCTGAGAGGGGTAACACAGTAACTGACAGTTGTGGGAACCTCACCAGATTGTCACATTGGCAGATGATATTTGGACTGGGAGCGTGTTGGGGTCAATCTGCCCCCCCCCCAAAAAAAAGTAACTGGGTGGTGGAAGCTAGGGTGTGACCTGTATGCTGGTAAGACTGGCTGTTTCTGTAAAGCCTGTGAGCCATAACAGCACAGAATTAAAGGCACCCAGATTTGTCGGGCAGGCAGCAACATAACCCTTTTACTAGTTGAACCTCAAAACGTCACACACTCCGACCTTTCAACAACACGTTGAGAAGACTGCCGGTAACACTCTTTTGCAAGCTTGCAGGTAATTATTGCCCTTGCTGACTAGTGTGCAGTAGCATGGGGATCAAGTCATTGTGGTAAGCTGGATTCAACATTCAGCTCTGCCCTTTGTATTATCACCAATATGATCCGGACAGCTCCAGTCTCCAAAACTCCCAGCCCTGGCTAGTATTGATTTCCCCAGTGATTAGGCACGAGGGTGGGGTGCTGGCCACATTTTACTGCACACAACTCAAGACCGCATACTTCACAATTTCATCTCAAAACCACATCAAAAGAGCCAGTTAAAGTTAGGATGTCTTTTTCTGAAATAAATGAGCTTATCCGACAGGACGTTTTCTAAGGAACAATGGCAACAGGTGTTGTGGGACTATATTTTGGATTAATGGTTCATTTCTTGGCAGATAGACACCTCAGACCTGCATCCCCTAGTCTCTCCAGATCAGTTCTCGCATGCCCCTCAGAACAGCCATATGAACTGAAAGATTCTTCTTTGTTACAACAGGATAGATTATTCTTTAGCTCCAAAGGGGCAGGACACGGATCTCAAGAAGCCCAAACTGTTAAAACCTGAGTTAAACTGCCCATGACTACAAACTGCCCTCTTTCTCATCTTGTTGCTGAATGGATGTGCTTGACCTCTCCAGATGATGATGCTCTGGATAGAGTGACTACATCACCTACCCAACATCTAATTCATTGTGCCATCAGAAGTCATGTGCAAGAAGAACCACTACTGGCATTTTAAAAATTTAGTATACAATAACAGGCTGAGCCAAGTACCATAGCACTGATTGGGCTATGAAGGCAGAAATACCTTCTCACCGAGACTACTGATCTCTGAAAATTCAGAACTGAATCAAATTGGCAGAGTAGTGTAGAGAATCTGGTACTGCTAATGCTGGGCCTGGCAAAATAGTGTACTGAGTCATCCGTGCTGCACATCTCATGAGTACTAAACTCACTGAAAGCAGTAATGTAAATACTCATAGGTGTTAAACTTCACCAGAACATTGTTCATAAATTCAGTGTATTTCCTTTATTGGTGAGTGAAATGAGCAAAAAGGTGTAAAAAATCATCACAAAGATTTGAATTTGCTAGCAGTATGGTACTAAGATAGATATAAATATAATATCAGAACTTCAAGGCTGCATTTAAATGTTACTAATTCTTACCAACTTACAACCATCTTCCTGATGATAATGGATCTCCATCCTCTAAGGAGCTTCACTGCCTATGCAAAGGTTTGTCAGAAACCAGAAAATGTCAATCCACACTTTTTTGTGTATGGAAGCTCTGATATTTAACTTGGTTCATTGGTCTTGCCTCCATTAGATGGCTATGAGTTTCTGATGAAATGCAAATTTGAAATGAAAATTCAAGCTGTTCCACATCATTAATTGAGTCTAGATTTTTACTCTTCCTTGGAGGCTTGCAGTACTCTACTGGAAAAGAGTAGTTAATGTGAGAAAGTGGTTCATTGCTCATTTGCAGGACAAGAAAAAACTTGGCTTTGAAACCACCTGAGTTAGCAGTTATATATTGCAATACTGAATTTAAAATAAAACCTTAGCTCTTATTGTGTGTTTTATAAATAACATTATTTTTAAAACGTAATGCTATTAGTCAATACATCCAAAATAAAACATGCGAGAATTAAAGCATGTGTATCATGCAAACTTAATTCTATTCCTGTGTGCATTTATGATAGTCTGTAAGAATACGATTACATCCTTTTACTTTTTTGTTTCCACAGAACCTTTATTATTATTTTAAGGCCTGGTCCCCACTAGGTCCCCACTTCGGACTAAGGTACGCAAATTCAGCTACGTTAATAACGTAGCTGAATTCGAAGTACCTTAGTCCGAACTTACCGCGGTCCAGACGCGGCAGGAAGGCTCCCCCGTCAATGCCGCGTACTCCTCTCGGCGAGCTGGAGTACCGGCGCCGACTGCGAGCACTTCCGGGATCGATTTATCGCGTCTTAACCAGACGCGATAAATCGATCCCAGAACATAGATTACGTGCCGCCGGACCCCCCGGTAAGTGAAGACAAGGCCTAAGGCTGGAAAGGACTGTTATGGTAATCTAGTCTGACCTTCTGAATAATCAGGCCATACAATTGTGCCCAGTAACTTCCTGCTTTCAACCTAGTGGTGTGTTTGTAAACTATAGCATATGTTTTAGAAATCCATCCAATATTGATGTGAAGCCTTAAAATGAGTGAGACCATGACAGTGTCCTCCTGAACTTTTGGATAAGATAAACTCAGTTTTCTCTCACTTACTGGAAGGTATGTTTCCCAGACTATATGAATTATTTTTGTAGCTCTTCTCTGAACCCTCTTCAGTTTTTAAACATTGATTTTAAAGTATGGCCACCAGAACTGTATACATTATTCCAATAATGGTCTCAACAATCCAGTGCAAGTATTATGTGGTAGTACCCTCTATGTGCTAGGCACCTCTCAAACACTTAAAGATAGTCCCTGCACCAGGGAGCTCAAAATGTGAAGTCTTAGGTCAGGGGAAGGGAAATCACAATAGATAAATTAAATACATTTCTTATATTGGTTTGGGGATTTTTTTGTTGTTGCTTCTTTTATATCTGTTCTTAACAAGGGTTTTTTTAAACTTAAGCAGCCTTGTATTTTGGTTATGGAATAGTGGCTTTTGGGGCAACTAGTAAAATGTTTTTAAATACAACTCCCAGTTTACATTTACTCACTTTTCTTCTCAATCAATTTTCCTTAACTATTTTTTGCTTTTGGGAAGTTGGCCCTTTTAAAGTAAATATATTACTGGTTGGAACTATGTTCTGTTTGCGCACACAAAGCATGTAACCAGGTCATGAATGATCACTTGCATATAGGCAACCATTATTGAATTCAATGATCGGTTCAGCTTTATCCATTAGAATAAGATCTACGAATGAGCGACCCTATCTTGGATGCAATATTTTTGTGTTCGATTAGCCTATATAATTTCTAGAGATTCAAGGATATTTTACTATTGGCAACCTGGGACCTCGAGGATTTGTCCTTAGTTTGAATCCCTGCATGGATTTTTTTTTTCCCCAACACATTATAGATATGTATAAGGAACTGCTTATTCTCTTCTCTAGTATAATTTGAGGGTCTAGAACAGACTTCCACGAATACCCCATCTTGTGCTTGTTCACTTAGAACAGTGGTTTTCAGCCTGTGGTCCGTGGATCCTTGGGGGGTCCGCAGACTATGTCTAAGATTTCCAGAGGGGACTGTACTTCCATTCAAAATTTCTGAGGGGTCTGCCAATGAAAAAAAGGTTGAAAAGCACTGATTTAGAACATAGATCCATACAACATAGCTATTGCCGCTTGGGGAAGTGGAGTAATAGTGCAGATACTCTGTCAATGAGAGAGAGCATTCCCATCTGCATAAACAGCGCTACAGGAGGGCAGCTACATTCTTACAGCTGTGCCACTGTAATGCTTCTATGTAGACTAGCCTTAAGAGGAGCAGTAGACAGTGGTGCAACTTTAAGAGAGATGGGGAACAGGAGGTGCAAAAGAAAAACTGTAGTTCATAGAAACAGATAGGGAAGGGGAGACTGGGGACAAGTGCAGTTGAAAAAGCAAGGGGTAGAAAGGAGAAAAGATGAAGATCAAGAGCAAACATGAGAACAAAAAACACCTGGGGAGGGAGCAGGGAGAAGTTGAGAAGGGCAAAAGAGAACAACAGAGCAGAGAGAACAGGCAGAGATGGATGGAGAACAGGTGAGACAAGGCAGTGGCACCAGAGCATACTGTGAGGAAACACTTGTGGGGGAAGAGCTCAACTGTTGCAACTTTGGGAACCACCAATTTGCATGCAAATTGCAAATCTATCAAAGCAGTCACAATGATTTTATTGTTATAATATAATGGCAGAATTCAGCTTCATCTCCACTAAGCAGTGCCTGCAATTGAGATCTTTTTTGTTTTTTGATACTAGCTACCGTACTGTTACTATTTGCCAAAATAGATTACTCTATCAGACTCCAAAAAAGAGACTAGTGGTAGGTAGTCCTAAAATATTATCCAGATTATCTGTGAGCCTCCCTGCACCTCTATCTTGGTTGGGAGTTTCCTTTCGCCAAAAGATTCTGCTGGCAGTTAGGAAGACACAGCCAGTCTGTCTTCTTTCCTACACACGATTATCCAGGCAGGCTTTGCACCCTTTACCGTTAGCAGGAATCTTTGTAGTGCCTTTTCGTTACTCTTCTGTCGCTGTAGGCAGTGATGCTGGGGCTGTTAATATGTATTTGAATTTGGAATGATCTGAGTCTTCCCTGGTTTGGCTATTGCTGAATCCGCAGATTTAGAGCTTCACAGCCACACTAAGCATTGTGGAGTACTCCCAACAAGGAATCCGTGGGAAAAAGTGGAAGGCACCTGCAACATTTTTATGGCTGTGTTACTCTTTTTTTGGTTTGTTTGCTTATAGTGGTTGTAAAGGATAACTCAGGGTTAATGTAGTGTTGTTGTAGCCATGTCAGTCCCAGGATATTAGAGAGACAAGATGGGTGAGGTAATATCTTTTATTGGATCTACTTTTCTTGGTGAGAGAGAGATGCTTTCGAGCTATGCAGAGCTCTTCTTCAGGACTGGGAAAGGTACTCATTGTTACGACTAAATTCACTCTATATCTGACTGCATCCTCAAAGGTAACCTGCACAACACTTTCAAAAGATAAGCCTGGGAGCTTAAATTATAATTCTGCTAGACGCTAAAAATCTTGTCTTAATAAAGAAACTAAATTTATGCTTATTACAACAATCTGGCACCCCATTAACCCCCTTTTTTGTCCTATGACTACAGGGGTGTTTATGGGCCTCTTTACTTTGAATGGTCCCTTAGAACAGTGATGCCCAATCTTATTAACAGGAGGACCACATAAACCTAAGCACAACCTTGTGTGGGCCAAAGAGATTCTACATATTTTAATAAGTTTCAAAGCCAGCTGCACTGATTTATATGTTCAGCTTGTTTCTTATATATTTAGATAGAAATAACCTATGTACAGTATTGTCTATTCACACACTTGTGTAAATTAAATGATGTAAATATAACAAAAATGCTAATGAATTGGCTGTTGGTATATTGTGTTGAAGTAGGTGAGCTGGGTACGGCCTGTGGGCCATGTGTTGGGCACCCCTGTCTTTAGTTTAACATAGAATATGTGCAAACTACTTATCTGTTCAAACTTGTGTTTAGCTGTGACACTCTTAGTACCTCTACCAGAGCTGAGGAAGAGCTCTGTGTACCTAAAGCTTGTCTCTCACCAACGAAAGTTGGTCCAATAACAGATATTATCTCACCCACCTTGTTTCTCTAAGTCCGGGTCAAATCAGTCTTAGGTGGTTTGCATGTCAATTACTTCAAATAACCCAATCACTGGTATTGACCAAATACAAGTCTCAATTCCTTTTGAAATGTGCCTCCGCCATACTCTGATTTACAGATGGCTAATAAGAAGTGAGGGTTCGGGGGGGGGGGGGGAAATCAAAGCGAAGAAACGAAACAAAGGATTTTTGAGGAGTTAAAAACCTCTCTGCTGTAGTTAAGATTTAAAAGGAAGCAATCAGTGGGAGAATGATAGGATTCCACCCTGAGAGAAGTGGAGGCATAAGGCCTGTCACTTGGAAGAGTCCAATCAAAAGAGAATTAAGAGGGGTCAAAAGTGCAGCAAAACCTGTATCTGTGACAAAACCCTGGAGGAGATTCACAATAGCAATAGCAGTCTAGGATCACTGTAGCAAAAGGTAGGGGAAAGGGTTAACTGTATTGGATGGGAACTTAAAATGTTCTGCTCAATTCAAGGAATGGGCAATAGTCTTTTGATTGAACAAATTCCCCAACCCTAATGTATCATAAATGGGGATAGAATAACATTTTGATTGTTTTTACAGACCATATCAATGAAAAGGTTGGGAGAGTACTTGAAACATCTCTGTGAAACCTGAGATTTCTGTCTGAAATTTGGGGCTGTCCTTTCAGGGTGCTGGGGGTTTTCTTTATGTGGTTACAGCCTTCCTCTGAAAGAGCAATCACATAGTCTTCTTTCTCTCTCTTGGTGATGGAGTATCTGCCGTCCTCACAAGTATTTCTCATTTTTAGCAGTCTCTGTCACAGTCTACAAATTATTTTGTCAGTCCTTCACTTGTGCTCAACTTAATTTTAAGATCAATGAACTTACTTGCCAATTTGACAGAACCATCAGTTGTTGGTGCAATTAATTAAGCCTTACTCTTTTTTTTTTAACTCAAGCCCAACACATCTTGCTGAACTTAATTGCCACTCAATCACACAGTGAAATTTTCCTGAAATTAAAACCCTGCTCAGCAAAGGGAAACAAAACTTCAGCTGCTTCCTTACATTTCTTTTGTGTTTGGTTCTGCCACTCTTAAGATAACAAAATTAGATCTTTGCAAATTCTGCTGTTCACCTTCTCTTAGTAAAAGACCTTTAATCTTAAACAGTCCTGTCTACAACTCCAGGGTAAACTGCATAACATAGGATACCTCTCTGTAGCTTGTTAAACTTATGATCCTTTCTGCAGGAATAAATGAAGTGTAAGAAGTATTGGGGGAGAATTGTGGGTAGAGGGGACATAACACTTTACACTTGAATTGCTGTCTGGCTAGGTTAATCAATATTACAGTCAGGAAGATCTATAGGTACTATGCACACTTTACAGTACTTGCCACTTGTAACACTCAAACTCCAAATATCACTCATTTAGCATGACAACCCCTATGTTAGAAACTAACAACCCAGTCACCTTTAAAACATCCTCTGAGTTCCTTTGTGCAAGCAGCCTTTTTCTCTCTGGTATGTTCCCTGTGCTGAGATTACTGTCCCTCTCTCTGCCTGAATGGGCAATTGCAGAAATAGCATTGTTGACAGGAATCATTCCTTCTGGGGCTGTGAAAAGGACTGGTTACTGGCAGGTGAGGCAGATGAAGGCCCAACTTCATGGGGCCTGTAATCGTGTAACCCATAGTCAGACAAAGGTCTCATTGATTTAAATGGTGGTCACTCACTCCTCTAACTCATTGACTACAATGGGAGTTTTTGTCTGCCTGAGGACTCCAGGATCTGGCCCTTTATCTGCCCAAAATGGATCAATTTTTCACATTGTCACAGCATGTTCAAGAAGGACAAAGGTTTTTGTTTAGTGAAACTAAAGAGGACTGTGAGGAAAGAGTATATAAGAATAAGTGGGATAGAAGATGAGAAGGAAAGCAGAAAGGATGTGATAGAAGTTTACATCTTCCCAGCAACTCAAAGGGAAAATAATCAATGATCTACTTCTTTTCCTTTCACATGCTACTACCCCTAGACATTTAAATATTTTGGAGGTGGTGGAAAGAGATAAGGGTTTTATTTTGCTGCTCCGCCAGCTTTAGCAATTATTTTTCTATTAACAATTGAACATGATGATTATCCACCTTTAAGCCTCAAAGTGTGGCCAATCATTTCCCCCACCTCAATATTTCTGGAGACTCAGTTGGCACCTAGATCTCCAGCTTATTTCTGAAGCTAGAATTACAGAAGTGGGAGATGGTAAAGACCTGTTTAAATTCTCCAATAGGGGAATGTTCCTGTCATACATTTTCTAATGCTTTGCATAGTTTTGCTTTAATCATCCCAAACTCAATGCTGGCCAGATTTACAGCACTTCCTTTGGGAGTGTATTGAGCTTTGTGAAATCCATTAGAGTTAAGAAGTTTTTCCTGATATTTTCACTTTCCTAATTGTATCCCATTGCACACAATTCCCTGCTTATTTCACCCTAATAATTCATTTTCATTTTGTAGACCATTATCACGATCAGTTTTTCCCCACTCCTTTGTCCTCTGTTAGTTATTGCTTAATGAAGATGTGCATAGAATTGGATCCCTGTTAATCATATTGTTTGGGCAATGCCAAAATATATTCAGATAACCGGGAGTTTGGGTAATCCAGAGGTAATAGCCACTGAATGAATAGTACATCACCACCCTGGTATTTCTTTAAAAAGGTTAGTATGGATCACTAGTTAAAAATTTTCCATTAAAAGGGTTTTTAATGAAAAATGGGATTTTGACTAAACAGACTTTTTCATTAGAAATGTGTGCTTTCCCCAGAAACGTATTTTTATGTGTCAAAATATTTTGACTGAAAAATGTGTGTTGTAGTTTGCCCCTTGAATCCTAATTCTCTTCTATGGGCTGGGATTCTCAGCTCAACTATATCTCCCATGATACACCACTCATTTCTCACTTCCCCCTCCCCCCCACACAAACACATGGGTGGTAAAAGGAAGCTATGCATCATGAAGTCCTTGACAATGGTGGTGATTTCTTCAATCAATCAGTTTTGCCTCCCCATCACTATAGCTGTCTCCTCAAATCCAGAGGGTTTAGGGCTTGAGGAATGATAGCCAGAAGCTGGAATATTACCCCCATATCATAGTAAGAGCATAAAAAAATGCTGCTCCTACTATTAAGTTTCCTAAACTATAAGCAGACCACAAACACCTCATAATCCTTTAGTGTGGTTGTCAAGGATTCTATGGAATTATAGCATCCTAATTAATGGTTCCCCAGCTAACAGGCTTGAGTTATAGGGCTGTAATGCCCCTGCTTCAATGTAACCGCACTGGCAAAAATGCATTCCCACTGCTTTTGCTTGCATAGGCACTACCTGCCTTTTAAAGTCCCTTTAAATTGGATGGGACTGACCATTAACAGGGCCCCATTCCCCATGAGAACCCTGTTGTAAGGGTTGAAATCAGTGGGACTATTTACACAAGTAAAGTTAAGCATTTTTATAAGAATTAGCAGGACTGGGACCTTACCCAGCAATGGTGTGTTTGTTTTTTGTTTTTCCAGAGCTTGGTTATTTGCACGCTTTCCTCCTTAGCGCCTTCCTTAAATATTTAAGTTGTCTGCCTTTCTTCAATCCCTGACTCCCACCTCTCTCTTCAAAGAACAATCAGCAACGTCTACCAGGGGACATATTTTCCATGGTCCTAAGGTGCTAATCATAGCTGTTTTCATTCCACTTCATACTTGTTAAAACTCAGACTTGTTTGTGGTATTTGACAACAGCTTCAGTTTTTTGCTATTCTCCTCTGGACTATTATTTCCCTTTAGTGGCATTTCACCTTAATTTCCCATCTGAGCGATGGGAACAAGGACTTATTCAGCCATTCTGCTATATCTGTTCATGTGGTATTTTAAAATCCTTCATTTTCCTTCTTAGCGGTCCAATGGCTTTCCTCATCAGTCTCGTTCCTTTTATGTATTTAAAGAATACTTTGTTTTAGTCATTTCCTATGCTGCTCCAGTGGCTCAAAGGGCAATTCAAGTATCTTCAAGCACATAGCTGAGAATTCCCCGGGCGCGGGAATCATCTGATGCAGGAAAACTAGCTATGCTAACTTTGTCATCTGTTAACAGCCATCCATGGTGTAGGGGTGCATGCTGAGGACTGGGCCAGAGCTTACAGCCCAATCCTCAGGGAGCAAAGCAGTCCTTTTGGAACCATTCCAGCTAACGTAACTTAGAGCATTTTTTAGGCTGCTCTAAGTTACACTGGGAACCATTTCATTCCCTGGTGGTCCTGGAACTGGAGAGAGTACTTAGGGCCAACATTTTCTACCACTCCATCATCTACCTCACATGTGAGCTCCGAGGAGCTCAGGATCTAAATCATATATTCCTAGAGAATATTTACCGCTTGGGAGGAAAACTTATGCAACTTCACTTATTATGCTTTTTGCTCAGACTTCTTGAAGTGGACTATCTCCATCCACAAATGAATCTCTCTGGGTATGTCTACACAGCAAAGAAGAACCAGAGCTGGCTCATGCTAGCCAACTTAGACTGCATGGCTGTTTCATTGCTTTGTAGGCTGTGGGGTGAGAAGGTTCCAGAGCTCAGGCTCCAACTCAAGCTTGGAAGTCTACAAAGCAATGAAACAGCCCCGCAGCCAGAGTCCTGTGACCCTGAATCAGCTGGAAAGGGCCAGCTGCAGGTTTTTCTTTGCCATGTAGACATACCCTTACTTTCAATTACAATATGTGCCTCATGTTTCACTACCTTGCAAAATTCTCAAGTTTACCAAATATTGCCTTTAGAAGTTGCCCTTTTCGTTAGCAGATTATATGAAATAATGACTTGTGCAGGGGTTGTGGTGGGGAATATCTTATTACATGTAATTCTTTCTACCCAGTATTCTAGAAGATCCAGACAGCAAATCTCCAACTATAATGTATTCTTACTAACAGAAAATTATTGCAGCTAGATTTTTACTCAACATTTCTATCTAACATAGCAGTGCAAATGGAAGATGTCTGCCTCTATTTAAAAAAAATGAAAGTTCATGATTTAAACCTAGACACACATATATATATATATATATATAAACATTCCCAGGGCAATTCAGTTTCTCTTTTATTTATTTAACTACTAATGATTTTATATATATAATCTATATTGTGTGTGTATCTTGGTAGGGCTTCATTTAGTTCTCTGAATAAATACTGTTGACTACATTATCAACATTTGATCTACTTTGCAGCAAAAATCTCAAATTTGCTGTACATTGCCTCCAAATATAGATGGGCTCAATCCTGCAAGGTACGTAAGCACATGCTTAAAGTTAAATGTAAAGGGTTCTCAGCACCTTGCAAGATCAGGCCCAACGTATGGATCAATGATTTTTTTAGTCCCTATGTACTGAACATTGTCTATTAGCTAAATGAAGTATTATCTGTTTCAGATTACCTTCTAATGGAATCCCATAAATTACTATTGGACTTTAAATACTGTATGCCTAGATTTAGAGAAGATGGTGCACTGGTTAGCATATTAGCCTGGAGCTTGGGAGACTTCGAGGTTCAATTCCTTGCTCTGCCACAGATTTCCTCTGTGACTGTGGACAAGTCACTTAATCTCTTGTGCCTAACCCTCTGTGACATAAAGTTAACGATACTTCCTTCCCCACAGGTGTGTTGTGAGGATAAACATCCTAAAGATTGTGAAGTGCTCAGATTCTATGATAATGGGGGCTATATTTGTACCTCAGATGAATAAATTTGAATTATGGCTTCTTTTTGTGTTTAACAGAAGATGATTCCCAACTTGCTGCTTATGTCTGGTAAATAGACTATACCAAGGAAAGTCTACCAAAAAAATAAATCTAGTTGCAATAATTTTCTACATTATCAATGTTACCTGTAAAATCCAAAAAAGAAGCTGCATATAATTCAGAATACTAGGCCCTGCTTGCATATTGTAATGGGATGGGATGGATGAATCCAGACATGTTTTTGTAATGTGACTGGAAAGCTGTAGTTGTTTTAAATAACATTGCTTTTGAAAGGTTTGTCTACATGAACCTTAGTTCACAGCAAGCTGGCAGGTGAATCTACCACTCTGCTTCTTTGCCACACATTAAGTATCTGTATTGACCCTGATATTGTGCACTAAAAGTTCCCTAGTGCATTTTTGATCTACCCCCTATGTTCATGGTTTGTTTGCTGGAACGTCTTGAATATTCAGTTTAAAAAAAAAAAAAAAAAAGCATTACATTTGAGAGACAATTGCTTTCCTACTACTTTATTATTTTCTCTGGTCAATGAAAATGTGTAGAATACAACAATGCATTTGCAGAAGCGGTATTTGGTGGGCTTCCAATTTTTTTAAAGATGCACACAGCAAAGAAATTCAGAAAAGAAACGAGTTGGAGTTCCTCAGTTCTTGAGTGTTCAGTCAGAGACTCCTTAGAGGCCTAACTATCAGAAGATTAATCAGCTCTATCTGAAAATCAGGGCCCTTTTAAAGTGTCTCAAGTTGACTAGGGTTACCATATTTGAACTTTCATAAAAGAGGACACTCCATGGGGGGAGGGGAGCCCCGCCCTTTATCCACTCCCTCCCACTTCCTGCCCCCTGACTGCCCCACACAGAACCCCCAATCCATCCAACCCCCCCCCTTGCTCCTTGTCCCCTGATTGCCCCCTCCGGGATCCCTGCCCCTAACCGCCCCCCAGGACTCCAACCCCTATCTAAGCTTCCCTTCTCCTTGTCCCTGACTGCCCCCCTAGGACTCTACCCCCTACCTGTCCCCTGACTCCTATCCACACCCCCGCCCCCCAGACAGCCCCCCCCAACCCCTGACCCATCCAACCCCCCCCCTTCTCCCTGTCCCCTGACTGCCCCCCCGGGACCTCCTGCCCCTTCTCCAATCCCCCAGCCCCCTTACCGTGCTGCTCAGACCACCGTGTCTGGCTCCATGCGAAGCCAGACATGCTGCTAGGCCCCCACTGGGAGCGCACAGCCCCACCCCCTCCAGAGCGCAGCGGAGGCGCTGAGGCTGTAGGGGAGGGGTTCTGGCTGCTGGAGGCCCCAGTGCGAGGGGCTCAATCCAGCCCGGACGCTCTCACCATGCTCTGCACTGGGAGGGAAATCCCAGACCTTTTTAGATTTTTACAAAGTCCTCCCGAATGGCTATTTAAAACTCAAAATTCGGATGTAGGGTAACCCTAAAGTTGGCCATCCAAAATCACTTACCATTTCTGGAAATTGTGCCTGTGTCTGTACACGTACAGACACGCAGATCAAAGTTTTTAATAGCCCCCCTGTAACAAGCACTGTCTATTCAGAGAATCAAACGAAGTCTTGTGCTGTCTGTGTTTGTTTTTAAAAACCCTGTGGATGGATATCTTGTAACCTGCCTTTATCCCTTTGGCTGGAACAGTTAGCCAAAATTTGGAGCCTTTTAGGTTGTTTCCTTTGGGACAGGAGATTGATATGAGCCAGGTATCTTCTTTTGTGTAATGTTGTTCATTTACAAACAGGGTACACAAATTCATCTTTCACCAAACCACATAGAAACCAACAGCAGTCAGTTTCCTTGCTAGGAAATCCAAGTGCCACTCCAGGGAGGCCATGCCCAAGAAGCTTTTTCAGGGTCACACTCACCACTTCTCCAAGCTTTCTGCTGGCTTTTTCTTTCTAACACACATGCTGCAAAACCAACATCCTAGCATCTTATTTTGCAATCAGTGAAACTTCTTACCTCTGACCTGCCAAGTGTTTTGGACAGTCCCTCCATTGTCCATTTGTGGCTCTGCCACTAGCCTACTGAGTGATCTTGGGCAAGTCACTTCACTGTTATCTGCCTCGGTTTCCCCTTCTGTAAAATGGTGATATGGACTTCCTTTGTAAACTTTTTGAGATCTATGGATGAAATGCATTATATAAGAGCTAGGAATATTTTTCTCCCACGGAGTTAATAAGTAACAGGGCATGTACCTTCCAGTAAAAGGGAGCTATGGAGAAGCAAACACTGAACATCACCAAAGATGTTCAGGGATTGAAGCTGCCTAGAAAACTGAGGAGACACTAATCCCAAGGAGCCCATTCAAACTCAATTCAATCTATGGAGAAGCTAAATGCTTTTGGAGGTCCAACATACTGAGAACTTACCTCCACACTTCTCTTTCAGAATCTTTTTTTTAATTATTATTATTTAAACTATCTAGAGAAAGACACATAAAATTCTCTGTATAAACTGGTGGGCCCACCTAGCCAAGTGGTAATGCTCTAGTTCTTTCAGTGAATTCTTAAATGATGATCACTCTTCATTCTTTAATATAGGCATTTTTAAAAGGCTATAATACATATCTTAATGTATTTCCTGTAAATAAATGTCAAGATATTTGTTATGTTGTTAATCACAGCAGGTGTTGTGTTGCAACTGTTGACCCAATGGGGTCAACCTAGTTTATGAAAATCAAGTTGTATCCTTTCAGCCTCAGATTTACTAATGGAGCTGATTCTTCATACATCATCATCAACAATGGCCAGACAATAAAAAGCAGGGTCTGACTCCAAAACAATTATTGCTGTTGATGGTAAATTATGAGGTATGATGCCAAAAGAAATATAGCCTGGTTTTGTGAACTAGGTTGACCTCCTAACACTGAGGAAAAACAAAATGAAGCTTGTTTAGATTAGGAGATTAAGTGAGCATGACAGGAAAGGCCAAGAGGCGGTGAAGTGCTAGGTATTGTATTCGAGTGGACATTTATATGGTGTGCAACCCGACAGCATTGTTTAAAAATCAGGCCTATTAATACAGTTAGCTAGAAAAGAGGTACTTGTGTACATACTGAAATCATTTTAGCTGCAAATTACATATCCTAAAATTCAACTTTTTTTATTTTACTAATTTTGATCTTAAAATGTCCTTGATCTACACACATTCCAAAGTTTATCTCAATAGGATACCAGTATGAACCCTAGATTTACTAATGGAGCTGATTCTTCATATTTAGTTGACAGGACAGTTAACAGTTGATTCATTAGTTCTCCCAGCAGATGTGCCACTACTTTCAACTAGAAGACAAACTGTTCCAGACGCATAAAGAATGCTTCCATGAAAGCTTTCAATATGAAGACCGAGTTCACAGTCTCTTCTACTTATTGATTCATTCTCTTGCATTGGACATAGAGAGACAATATGAGCACAGGTCTGGGAGTTAAAAAATCCTAGAATCATAGGACTGGAAGGAACCTTGAGAGGTCTGCTCCTCCAATCACTTGCACTCAAGCAGGGCTGATGAGAGAGAGAGAGGGGGAAGCCGGTACAAATTACCGGGGCCCAGTGGTCCGGAAGGGGGCCTGGGGCCTGACTATGTTGCATATGTGTAAAAATTTTTAGACGGTCTGCCCTTGCTGCGGGGCCCGAAATTTTTTTTTAACAGGGCCCGAACTGCTCTCGGCGGCCCTGCACTCAAGGCAGAACTAAGTATTATCTAACCCATCCCTGACAGTTGTTATCTAATCTGCTGTTAAAAATCTCCAATGAAGGAGATTCCACAACCTCCCTAGGCAATTTATTCCAGTGGTTAAGCACCCTGACAATTAGGAAGTTTTTCCTAATGTCCATCATAAACTGCCCTTGCTGCAATTTAAGCCCATTGCTTCTTGTGCTATCCTCACAGGTTAAGGAGAATATTTTTTCTCCCTGATCCTTATAACAAACTTTTATGTACTTGAAAACTGTTATCATGTCCCCTTTCGGCCCTCTCAGAGGCCTAATCAGCACACAGTAGAGCAGAAGAACTACTACTTATGTCTGTCTTACAACACTCCTGCTAATGCATCCCAGAATGATGTTCACTTTTTTTTTTTTCCAACGGTGTTATACTGTTGACTCATATTTAGCTTGTGATCCCCAGGTCCCTTTTTATAGTACTCCTTCCTAGGCAGTCATTTCCCATTTTGTATGTGGGCAACTGCTTGCTCCATCCTAAATGGAATACTTTGCATTTGTCCTTATTGAATTTCATTCTACTTACTTCAGACCATTTCTTCAGTTTGTCCAGATCATTTTTAATTTTAACTCTACCCTCCAAAGTATCTGCAACCCCTCCCAGCTTGGGGGTATTTGCAAACGTTATACGTGTACTTTCTATGTCGTTGTCTAAATCATTGATGAAGATATTGAACCGAACCGGACCCAGAACCGATTCCAGTGGGACCCCACACTGATCCGGACCCCACACCCCAGAACTGATCCCTGCAGGGCCCCTGTTGATATGCCCTTCCAGCTTGACACTGAACCACTGCTCTGTGGGAATGATTTTTCAACCAGTTATGAACCCACCTTATGGTAGCTGTATCTGTACTAGTGTATTTCCCTATTTTGTTTATGGAGTCTGGATTTTGTTCCCTGACCTGCAGAGAGGGGTGAGTCTGTTCCTCAGTTTCCCATATATATACATTATTTTATTTACACACACACACACACACGTGTGTATAATTAGATAAATAAAATAATGTATGTGGAAATAATAAAGCACACTCATCTTTGCAAAATACCCTGAAATCTGCAGTTGAAATCCAGTGTATAAGCATAAAGTGTTATGGCATACCTCTGTCTGCCAGGGAGACAATCCCTTCCTGAAAACTACCCTGACCTAGTTTCTCTGAGGATACTAGGAAGTGATGACAGATTGAGCTACAAAGATGTAAGGGGAGCAGAGGAAGTGAGACAGGTATTGGGAATATGGGGGCATGTAGAAGACATGTGAGCCTAGAAATAAATGAAGATGGTTCCTGTCTGACTTTGAACTCCTGTGAGTAGTTGTGAATCCTTCCTCATCCATTTCATATCTGTGTGTGTATTTTTGTATGAGAGTAGATGGAAGTTTGAAAACGTTTGGTCCATGGTTGAGTTACAGCATGAATTCATAGGAATGGTTTAGGTTTGATCTATAGAGCTGCTCAGGAAAATGTTTTCCATGGAAAATTTTCACCTTTTGGGGGGGGGGAGAGGGGCGCAGGAGGGGAATGAACATCAAATGTGTGTTTGGTTCAGAAAACAAAATGTATTTTGGTTTTCATGTATGTATTTTTTCAATGAACAGCTGGGTTTTTCTAGGGGAAATAAATGTAAGATTTTCCATCAAAACTGTTTGAACAGCTCTACTGATGAGTTAATGACATTTTGAATAGCTACTGCAAGTAGTACTATGCTTCAGCTTGGTTGCAACAACAGGATTCTGATACCAGGAAACCCCGTTTTTCCTTGTAATGCTGGGCTATAATGATTACATGCAAGAAAACAAACAAAACCCCAACCTCTTCCATTAAAAGAATGTTAAGGTTGCAAAGTTAAGCAATGCCAGAATAAAGGTTGTCTGTGCAACTTTAATTAGGTCCTTTGTGTGTATGCATTATGATAGTCTTTAACTACATGATCACATACCATTTTTCCCTCAGGATTCCTATCTCATTCAGGATAAGTTTGACTTTTCAGCTTTAGCAGTTATTTCAACATAGGTAGGGGTGTGTGTGTGTTTGTGTGTGTGTGTGTGTGTGTGTGTGTGTGTGTGTGTGAATATATATAACATTTCCTAGGTTTAAAAATATAATTTGTTTTTTGTTTTTGTTTTTTTTCAGTTTTTATCTTCTGGACCCACATTGGCACCAGCGTGGTTCATCAACAGGCTTAGATTCTTCTGTTCCATGGAACAGCCTTGCGCTAACAGAAAATCGTGAGTAGTAGGTTGCCATCCTCTGTGTGAAACAACCACTTGAAGGAGATGAGATACATATTTTGCAGCTAGTTGCTGACAGCAAAGGGATACTGAAATTCAAGAAACCTGGGTTGTATTACAGGCTTTCAGGGGAGTATGTTCTAGTGGTTACAGATCCTTCTTTGTCTCTGGCTCCTCCAGCTTGTACTCAGCCCACCCATCCATTGCTACCCACCCAATTCTGTCTCAGCTCCTCATGCCAGTTTCCCCTCTTACCTCCATCCCACTATATATTCTAAACAGGCTGCTTTCTGTTTTTCCTTACTATCAGGGTGCTAAAAGGAGAAGCACTGAGACCACTGGAGAGAGTTTCCCTGCTTTTGTGCTTCAGTAGCCCCTGGCTGAGAGGAGTAGCAATTGTAAGAGAAGTCCTGCTAAGCCTTTGAGACCATGACATGGACCATGCTTGCTTGCCTTGCAGCGGTGATGCATGCACAGTATGCTTGCACAAAGAAGCCATGAGTGGATGGAGCATGCTTAGTGTAGACTCTATTTTTTAGTGTATGTAGCTGCCAAATTCAATGATAGAGTAATGTTAAGGAATGCTACCAGGAAAGCTGAAACCCTTATCTACAAAAAACACAAAATGTCTTTTTCCTGACTTCTCAGCTGAGCTTAACAAAAAGAAGGCTGCATTCAATGGCATGAAGCAAATCCAGAGGGTGGGGGGGACCGATGTCAGATACAGCATCAGTTACCATCCACCTTCACGTCGATTTAGCAATTTCCACAAGATTTTTGCAAATCCCCTCTCTGAAGCTTCCCATACACTTAAAAGGCTGAGACTAGGTTTGACCAAAAATGGCAGAATGGCTTTCCTAAAAAGTATACACCTACAAATTCAAAATCAGTTTGTTTTCCTATGTATCCTTGTAGATAGGTCTTTCAGCTCCTAGCAGGTAAGCAGCTAGACTGAACTCTTCTGTTGACCCCCATTTGGAACTGAACAATAACAACTGTATAGCACTGCAACACATAGAGTAACAGTTTAACTCTAAGTTGGGGTTTATAGCACCATCTACTGATGGAAGTATTATCTGCATTAATCACAGCTTATACTCTAATGGCTAGTCTACGCCAGTGACTCTCAACCTTTCCAGACTAATGTACCCCTTTGAGGAACCTGATTTGTCTTGCATAACCCAAGTTATATCTCACTTAAAAACTACTTGCTTACAAAATCGGACAAAATACAAAAGTGTCACAGCACACTATTACTGAAAAATTGCTTACTTTCTCATTTTTACCATATAATTATAAAATAAATCAATTGAACTATGAATATTGTGCTTACATTTCAGTGTATAGTAGATAGAGCAATATAAACAAGTCATTGTCTCTCTGAAATTTTAATTTTTACTGACTTTGCAAGTGCTTTTTATGTACTATGTTGTAAAACTAGACAAATATCTAGATGAGTTGATGCACTCCCTGGAAGACCTCTGCGAAGCCCCAGAGGTACGTGTACCTCTGGCTGAGAACCAATGGTCTACACTAGAAGTACTGCAGCAGTGCTGCTGCACTGCATCTGGTGAAGATGCTCTATGCCAATGGGAGAGAGTTCTCCTGTCAGCATAATAAAATCACCTCCACCAGAGGCAGTAGCTATGCCAGTGGGATAAGCTCTCCCACCGACATAGCACTGTCCACATCAGTGCTTAGGTCAGAGTAACTTATGTCATTCAGGAAGGTGGCTTATTCGCACCCCTGAGAGATGTAAATTATGCTGATGTAACCTGTAGTGTAGACAAGCCCCTTGACCGAATTTCTTCTCTAGCTCTGCCTCTGATGGATTATATTATGGAACCACAAGTCCTTTGGAAGAGTCAATACTCCTGACATGTACAGTAGGCTATAATCTAAGCCTCAAATAGCACCAAATATTCAATTTGTGCAGGGCAGTTGACATACTATGAATATGATTGACATATATAGTTGTATTTTCATACTTAGATTGTGTACTAATTTATATCTGATTTGCCAAATCAATTGTAAATTTGTATGTGATGAATTTGTATACATAAAATGGATATGTATGTATACATAAAATCTTCTGTAAGTAGAAATATATTATACATATTCTAGAATATACAATATTTACATTTGACAAAATACATTTGTATTTAGACTATTATTAGACAGAGAGTGGGGGAACGGATGGAACTGAAGCTATTCAAGATCTGAAAGTGCCCACACTGGCTTGCTTTGAGATTTCTTTTTGTTTTTGTTTGTTTTTCTTTTTGTATGCCTGGTGCCCTTAGTGTCTCAACTGAAGTCATATATTCATTCACAACTAACCAGTATCTAATATGTATAAATACAGACCATATCCTAGAGGTGTGGTTTTACAATATCAACAGGGCAATATGTATTTTAAGGTTCTATATCTTTTTACAACTTTGCCATGAATTTTCTTAGTGTGTGCTCCTGGAATGTGAGGGGACTTAATCAATTTTCCAAAATAGTTAAAATCCTGAGACACCTCAAAAAAGTGCCAAATTGCTTTATTACAGGGAAATCATCTAGGAGAAATAGATGTCAATAGACTCAAGATGTGGATTGGTGTTTGGTATCATTCATTATTGAATTCTAAGAGCAAAGGCATATCCATCTTAATTCATAAAAGTATAACATTTCAGTGTTCAGTCTTGGTCTGATAATGAAGGAAGCTAGGTTCTTCTTGAAGGCTGTTTCAACTCAAAGTTAATGGTAGGAAGCATTTACAATCCAAGTGGAGGTAATTCTGAATTTTTCAAAGGCATTGCGGACATTCTTTCTAATAAAAATGACATTCCTGTAATACTGGGAGGAGGTGTGTAATTGGAATACTACGCAAAATAGACTCTCAACAAATTCAATTATAACATCACAAATTCAAATAATAGAATATCAGGATTGGAAGGGACTTCATCTAGTCCAACCCCCTGCTCAAAGCAGGACCAATCCCCAACTAAATCATCCCAGCCAGGACTTTGTCAAGCCTGACCTTAAAAACCTCTAAGGAAGGAGATTCTACCATCTCCCTAGGTAACCCATTCCAGTGCTTCACCACCCTCCTAGTGAAAAAGTTTTTCCTAATATCCAACCTAAACCTCCCCCACTGCAACTTGAGACCACTATTCCTCCTTCTGTCATCTGCTACCACTGAGACCACAGTAGGCCAACCTCACTATTAATGAATGAATTTGATTTAAGATATAGGGAGACTGAGACACCGCAAGGGGCATAAATAAACATATTGCTTGACAGTAAATTCACCTTACATAGATATTTTTCTTGTCTTCAAAATTGATTCCAGGATGCCTGGAAGCAGCTATTGGTAATATATTAATTTCAGATCATGCTCCAGTTATGCTTACTATAGATGCTCGTTGTACATCATTAAAATCTTCTAGGTGGAAGCTGTTACTCTGTGCTATTAAAAGATCCACAGTTGATTGTCACCTCTAACTTCATACAAGAAAATAAACGCTCAGTTACCTTGGATACCAAATTTTGGGAATCTCTGAAAGCTACTGTAAAGGGTGAATACATAAGGTTTGCCTCCTAAAAGAAGAGAGGAAAATTCAAGTTACTAGACTCTCTGGACAAGGAAATAGATAAGTTGCACAGAACACACAAGACTGACAGAAATAATGAAAACCTCCCACATTTTCTAAGCAATGATAAATATAATGAATGCTTATTCATCCAAGTCAAATTTGCACTTAAGAGGGTCAAACACAGATATTATGAAATTGGGAGATAAAGATAGTTCCATCTTCAGTCTTTTAGCAAGTATCTAATAACAATATTTCTTCTTTGTTACAAGAAGGTGGGGGCACCATCCTTGAACCAATAGAATTGCTTAATGATTATTTATATCAGGATTTATATAAATCGGACAACCAGTTTGACTCTACTAAATCATTTAGTTGAAGGCCTACCTTCAGAACAAGTGACAAAGAGTCCTGTGACACCTTATAGACTAACAGACGTATTGGAGCATAAGCTTTCGTGGGTGAATACCCACTTCGTCAGACACATGTAGTGGAAATTTCCAGAGGCAGGTATAAATATGCAGGCAAGAATCAATCTAGAAATAACAAGTGTTTATGCACAAAGCTATTACAACACGAGATCAAACAGGCTATAAAAAAATATGAATTCCAGCAAGGCCCCTGCGATGGATGGCTTTCTAACAGATTTCTACAAAACATTTTGTAATCAGCTATCTTCCATTCTTTCAAAGCTCTTCACTGAAATGTTCCAAAAAGGAACAATGTTTTAGCTTATCTGCAATGTGCTTCAGGTGGCAGGTGACTAGGATTCATCACCAAATTTGGTCTGCTGGTTGGATCGTTGGCTTCCCTGGCTCAGGCCAGCTACTGCTGGGGAATGCAATGTGAACACAGATCCATGAATGATTTAAGTACTTTAACATTAAAGAAGAACAAAGTTGGTTGGAACTGTGGTGACTTCCACCCCATATCTGTATTCAACATAGAAGGCAAAAGAATTGCAAAAAATTTTATTGATGTAACTGAACACCATTGTCCCATCAATTACACACATCAGGCTGGTTTCATTAAAGTAAGATTGGCTGCTGATAATGCAGAAAAAATGCTCACTTGATCCAGCAAGTTCAGATGTTCCCTCAATAGCCTTAGCTCTAGGTGCTGAGAAAGCATTTGATAGGGTTGAATGGACTTATTTAATTGCTGTTCTAAAAAAAATCAGATTTGGACCAATATTCCTGAGTTGGGTCAGTGTATTATACAACTCCCCCCTTGCTTCAGTATCAACTAATGGAATTATTTTGCCCACATTTCAACTAGAAGAGGGACACAACAGCACTATCTTTTCTTAACCATCCTTTGTAATGTCTCCCTTGAACCATTGGCAATGTACATATGTCAGCACTCAGCCACTGAAGGTGCAACTATAAACAGGAAAGAATACGAAATCAGTTTACATGCTGCTGATGTTGTACTATTTAAGAATCCATCTTCATCAATCCCATATTATTGAATATAGCTTATATTTTTGGAAAGCTCTCTGGTTTTCACATTGATTTATTCCAGTTAAGTATTGGGTATGTCCAAAAGGCCAGATCCTTCTCAGTTTCAGCATTTTCCATTTCAAATATGCAAGGAAATAACTTATTTAGATGTTAAAATTTGCCCTAATTGTCTCAAAAGTATTTCTGTAAATATGGACTATATGTTAAAAGAAATTTCCAAGGATGTAGAATGGTGGTGTCTCCTCTCTCTATTCTTACTGGGGAGAATAGAAATAGCCAAAATGAATATCTGCCCAAGAATGACATGTATCATTAGTCTATTTCCTTTCAAGTACTCTCCTTTGCTCCTTACTTGAATAAAGAGGTGGTTATGCAATTTGAGATAAAAACCAGTCTTGCTTGCCACACAAGATTCTTAAAACATCCTGGGCAAGTGGAGGTAGGGGGTTGCTAGATTTGAATCTATTATCTAGCATTCCAAATGTGTCCTATTGTATGATGGCTCCCCTCCAGGAGCTCTGTATAGACACTGACCTGGTTTAAGATAAAAAAAAAATTGGGCTACTAGGCAGATGATACAAAAGGCACAGGAAGGAAGTGGGATGGGAGGAAGCAGATAGAGGAAGAGAGATTGCACTTCCCTGCTGGACTCAGGAACTGAGGGCTCCCTAGGACTATAGGTGTAAGACTGTATAGCGTATGAGTGTTGGAAACCAATATTGTAAACAAACTCCAACGGGTGTTTTACCAGCAAAAAGGTCTATGAGATGTTTGTGGACTTGAGCAGAGGAAGGAGCAAGCAGGCCTTGCCCTGTATGTTAAGACGATTACAGCATCCGATCTTACTAATTCTCTTCTCATACCACCACAGGATAACCGTGTTTTAGGATTAAGGCCAACTCCACGCTTAAGACAATTTGGATAGAAAAAGTATTAACAAAAGTTACAGATAAAATATGGGATGATAGACTGTCCTCCTTTGATTACATGTGTAACAAATATCAGTTAACACTGTCTCTCAGTTCCTTCTTTCAGTGGCTATGCACAAGGATTCATTAAAGGATAGGGGACAACTGATATGTTTCAACTCTCTCACCTCTAGAAAATATTGGTCCCTGATACTCATAGCTTATGTTCTTTCTTATTTAACTATCACTTTAATAATGTATGCCCTATGGGACTTCTATGTGATGGGGGGAATGGGTTGGTTTTTGGTTTTGTTCCAGGTTTTACAAATAATGAACATTGTTTATTATTTATATGGCATTTCCATCTTGCACATGTATCAACATATTTTGTTTCATTATATATTTATATTTTATATAAATGGGTCCCTGTCCAAAAGACTTCTTAGAACTACTCTCAATGGAACACTCTATACTTGGTCCATTTAAAAGTTTGGGTGTTTAATATTTTAATAAATACATCTCTACCTCGATATAATGCGACCCCTTATAACACATATTCAGATATATTGCAGTAAAGCAGTGCTCCGGGGGGGGCAAGGCTGCGCACTCCGGTGGATCAAAGAAAGTTTGATATAACGCTGTTTCACCTATAATGCGGTAAGATTTTTTTGCCTCCCGAGGACAGCGTTATATCGAGGTTGAGGTGTATATAAGACTAATTGTTGGACTGGCTGAATCAAATATAAAGCTTAGTTGGGCCTCAAGAAATTAATTTAGATATGCTCTCTACTCCCATGTTGTCTACTACAGAGACCTCCACAGAATGGTGCAAATATGGTTCTGCAGCTCATATGAGAATATTTTTCAATGGCATACAACTAGCTGTTATCTTCTTCAGTTTCCACAACTATGATTAGGACCACATGGGGATCCTGTTTTAGTTTAGATGTTTATTTCCTGGTGTGCCATCTCATCTTCCTATTATACTGCATTAGTTTCAAAGAGCACACAGCATGGCCTTGTTTTGTGCAAAAAAATAAATAAAGATAATAAAATTACACTTAATGTAAATCTTTCAGTTTCAGACAGTTTGAGTTTTTTTCCCTGTTCCAACTGAAGATAATATGATTCCCACTAGGGACTTAGCTTGGTTTTACTTTTGAACAAAAACATGTATGGTGATAGATCTGCATGCTGAGAAATTTGCATACAATATTAGGGAAGGAGACACCTTTATTTTAACCAGCCTTTAAAACCGTGCATGCAAATTTGAAACAAGCAGTATGACTGCAACTTTTTTTAAAAGTTCCATGTATTTAATAATCATATTCTTTCTATTAAATATGATCTATCTCACTATTTCTAGCCTCTGCTTAATCACTGTGATGGAATTACAATTCTGTTTTCACTAACTGTGATTTACTTAGTGCAATTTGATTTATGGCATCAGGAATTTGTTTAGTTAATGGAATATTTTAATTTAATGTGCATGATAGAAGGCAGTATAAAATTACTTTGAATATCTGTATTATATTACTGTTGACTACTAGCCAAAATTTGAAATCAGAAGAAAATTAGTTGTGCAAGCATTTTTTTCTCTCCAGTGTCCGTATGCTAGCAGGTTGAAATTTTTCTGTTTTATTATTTGTATTGTGATAGTGCTCATAGTTCTCAGCCAGGATTGAGGCCCCATTGTGCTGTGTGCTGTACTTCACAGTAAGAGAGAGTCTGTATCCTCAACAGTTTAAAGCCCCAATCCTCCAAAAGTTTATGGATCAAGTCTGTGGAGCTGTTCACAATGTATGAAGCCCATGATTGAGTCTTTGCAGGACTTGAGCTTAATGTATAGCCAAGCTATGCTTGGCATACACCCACGGTAGGGCGGCAAACGACGACTTTGTTTCCCCAGTTTGTAAGGGCCCAAAGAGGGATCACCAAAATATAACACATCCATAGCAGGGGTAAACCTGCTTAGATTCAGGGCTGCCCAGAGCGGGGGGCAAGTGGGGCAATTTGCCCAGGGCCCCGCGAGCCCTGGCCCAGCAGCGGTCTGGGTCTTCCGCACCATTTTGGCGGTGGGGGGCCCTTCAGTACTGCCGAAGATGCAGAGCGACTGAAGGGCCCCCCGCCGCCGAAAGGCCACCCAAGACCCGGACCGCTGCCCAGTGAGTACAAGCACCACAGCTCCCCCACTTTGCCCCAGGCCCCCTGAATCCTCTGGGTGGCCCTGCTTAGATTTTAAGCTCTTCAGGGAAGGGACTGTCTTTTTCTTATGTATGTGTTACAGCACCTAGCACAATGGAGCTGAGGACTCTAGGTACCACACACTAATCAAATAGTAAAACCCAATTAGTTTAGTTGGCACAATGCCCTGTAAGCAGGGTCTTAGAACATGAGTCCTGAGTACTTGCTGACCCAAGTTAGACAGATTTGTGTATAGATGGTACGGGGGCTTGCATTCAAATTGGAGTCAGAGTTTGGGCTTAGTGGGCAATGTAGACGCACCCTTATAGGGTGATACCAATTGCTGGCTGCTGATGTCTGAATCAGGGCTATTCCTGAATGTAGAAAAGGCCTTATTCATAAAAAAAAAAAGTACATGACCTGCTGGTTCTGACTACGTAGTTTCAGTAGCTTTCAATTATTCTAAATTCTTGAAGATTAATACTAATTCTGTGTAACATATTAAACTATCACATATTTCTAATGTTAATAGTGACTAGCAGCAATTTTATTGCTAGCTAAAAAAACTTTATTTAGCTTTTATAGCTTTATTTGTCCCTTACAAGTGATTTAAAGATAATTTGACAAATCTTTAAAAACTATAACCAACTCCCCCATCTTTCTTTCTTTCCCTTGAGTTCAGATGGTGGTTCTTCAGCTGTAGTTGTAAGTTTCCATATGCAGTACTAGACACTAGGGATGCAAATGTATATGAATAACAAATTTCAGCAAATATCTTGATATTTGAGGCCCAAATGTCACTTGAATGACAATTATTTTTTAGCCCAGGAGCACAGATTTCAGCAGATCTGAATATTGATGTGATTAAAGATTAGTTACTCTCTGTCAGTGGCTAGGCTGCCAGCTACTGGTGGTTACTTTGACCACTGAGCTTATTTATACAAACGTACCATCTTTACTGTTAACTTTTCCTGTTCTAGACTGTGAGCTCCTTGAGGCAGAAGCTATTACTCATTTGTACAGGGCTGAGCACAAAGGGATCCTATCCCTGTCTGGAGACTCTAGGCAGTACCATGATATAAATACTACCTGATAGTAATGAAAACTTTTTTTGACATCTCTGGATGAACAATAGGAAACAGGGCAGAACTATGGTCTGTCAGAGATGAGTGATCATAGGCATACAGTAAAGGGGACCTGACCCAAATCTTATTAAAGCTAATGGAAAAGATCAGGCCCTAATTTGAGATGGCTTCAATGGCTCACAATTGACAAGGCCATTCATGTAAGATGCAGACATCCCAAACTCTTACCTAATAGTATTATTTATTTATTTATTATGATAGTGCATAGATCCCAATAAGGGATTGGAGTCCCATTGCATTACATGCTGTACAGATATGAAATTAAAAGATAGTCCCTGTCCCAAAAAAGTCTTACAAACTAAGTATACGATGAGAGACAACGAATGGATACAATAAGCAGATAGAGGAAACATAAGGCTATCAATGGAATGGTTATAATAAGTATAATATGGAAATGATCATAGCATACCAAGGGCCTAAACATTGTCAATTGTTGTGTAGGCACCATGACAGAGGTGAGTTTAAGGAGAGGCTTGAAGGCAGACCAGGTAATGGCCCTGTGGATTTTTAAAGGGAGTTTCTTCCATGTGTGAGGGAGGATAAAATGTTTATACTGGATCACATTGTCAGACATTCCCTATCTGTCTGTCCATTATCTTAAAAAATTCTTTAGAGGAAAAGAGCAATTGACATAACTCATACGACAATGCAAGCAGATAGACAGGGCCTGCCTGAATCCAATTCCATTTAAAACAGTTGAAAGACTCCTGTTGACTTTGATGGGTTTGGTACAGGACTTTCACTGCTCAGTTTTTCACCCCTTATTCTTATGTTTCATATGGATGGGAAGGGCCCCATTTTATTATCCTCCCCCTCCCAATCAAAGCGTGAATGATCATATATTAATCGATAACATGCATCTGCAGCCTAAACTGAAGCTCAGCGTTGACAAACCCAGTGAAAACCGACATTTCCTACTTCCCAAGGTTAGCCTAACATTAATTAAAGCCTCACACTGCACTTTTATCTTCTGTCCTTGTTCTTTTGTGGATATTGTGCTATTTTTAAAATAATGAATATGAATAAATTCAAATGTCAGACCCCTGAAAACGAATACAGACCTGTGAACATCTATAGCAGATACTGTAATGTATGAACAGGATTTAATTTGCAAAGATCTTTTGATTATTATTTACATTTTACAGCACCATTTCTGAGAGACATATTAGAGAATTAATGACTCTTCTTTTTCCCCAACAGCTTCAGTGGTTACTAATGATCTATATAAATGGGAGATCATCATTCTGGTGGCATGAACAAGCATGGACTTAGTTATTATAATCATGGGCTTTGTTCCTTTTTAATATGCTAATGTTTGATGTCATTTTCTCCTATGAACTGTACATGAGCCATAATATACTCTGTTGCTCATGAAGGACCTGATCTTGCAAACACAAAGGCAAATGCAGCCTACTTAGAGTTACACTAAAGTCAAGGCTTTGGTGGAACCATACTAAAAATGTTTTCAGGGAAAGGAAAACAGAATGGGAAAACAATAAGCCTGTGGTCATGTTGAGGAGAACATAAACAGCATAGAAAAAAGCTGTGGGGACATGTCCTGCTGCTGCACCTGTGAGCCACTGTGAGTACACACTAAAGTAAGTCCTCACGTAAGGATCTGTTGGCAGGATCAGGCCATTGTGGAACACACATAGTGGAGCTGTGCAGCATGGGTCCACTCATATATTGGTTATGGAAGAGTGCTCTGTGCTGGCACCTATCCATGGCAATACAAACTCAGTCGCCCGAGCCCCTGAATGAGGGGCTTGGAGCTGCAGAGGTACAAAGGAACCATTGGTGCATTCCTTTCTTACAAACTATTTAGTTTCCCCCCACGAAGCCCTTTTGCTCAGATTTGCTCAGGCGAATGGTGAATTTCATCCTTCACTGTTAGGTTCTAAAGCAGTTAAAACCCTTGAGCATATTTTTGTTTGTTCCAGAAGGCGAAAAGGGGACCAACTATTGCTATGACCCTATAGCATCATATTTTATAGAAGAAACAGTATCTCCTTTTCAGCCTAAACTGTAATCTCTGGTTGCAGCTATTTCCTTTCAATAACCCAATTAAAACTGAGTGATAACTTTTTATTTTTTCCTGGTCCTTACTGTACATTATGATTGCAGCAGTAAATAGGCTCAGTCGTCTTTTTCCAGTTAGGATATTTTCCCTGAAGAAGCTTGACATCTCTATGTCTTAGCTCTCCAGACTTTTTCTTTTTCAGCCTGTCAGTGATCAGAGCATTTGATCAAAGGATTCTTTTATAACCAACACTCTACTTCATCATCAAGAGATCTAAATAAACGATATAGACCAGCGCATAATAGTGGAAATCATGCTATCAGTAGAACAAAATGGAAAGCGGCTACATAAGAAACAACCTATGTAAGTAGAACAGTAGATCCAGGCCTGGAAATTTATCATAAATTAAAAAGAAGACTTCTCTGCTTTGATATCTATTTAAGAGATGTCAATGGAATAAAATGCTGTCACAGGATAATAGTTTCCTGCTGCTAGATAAATGCCAAGGCAATGCAAAGACATATATTTTCAAAGTGAATAAGCTGCTGTGATCTCAGGGGGAAGAATTAAAACAGTTCCACTGAAATCCTATCAAGTCTTAAAATCCAAAACAAATTAAACATAAAATGAAACCTGTTTTCCAATAATATATTTAAAAATTAAGGCTGACACTTCTGCACTTTTTCCTCTTTGCTTCCTTTGAGGTCATGAAAACATGTCCTTGCTTTGGTCAGTTCATGTGTCAGCCTTAATGTGGGCTTATCACATTTTATGTTGTACCTAGTCAACCTTTTGTGAATGTTATGTTCATGTCATTAAAAGATTAGTAGCCTTGATTACACAGAGGGGAAGTAGGTACACAACTTTGCCTTAATCCTAACCTGTGTTGCCTCTGGAATAGTATCTGTGAGTCAAGCAGAATATGTACAAAATAGTATTGCTCATGATGCCAAACTTGACCACCTTCTTTCTACTTTTGTTGGTTGATGTTAGTCTAATGTCTTCTCTTGGATTCATTATAAACAGTGCTGTAAGACACTTGTTGGGTTCTGTTCCACGTTATTTTTGTACCTCTTGAGTTTTTAGTTTTAAACTTTGGTTTTATTTGAGCTACATATGTCTAAAGCAAAACTTGGTACCGAACTGACAAGTTTTCTTTTGTTTCAGAGTAGCAGCCGTGTTAGTCTGTATCCGCAAAAAGATAGTTATGTTCCATTCTATATGCATCCGAAGAAGTGGGCTGTAGTCCACGAAAGCTTATGCTCTAATAAATTTGTTAGTCTCTAAGGTGCCACAAGTACTCCTGTTCTTCGTTTTCTTTTGTGTTTGGCTTAATATTTCTTTAGTATTCCCCTAACCCAAAAAGCTAAACCTCTACTGTGAGGGCAAATGTTACCTAATGTGATTGCTAACTCATGAAACTCAATCTCAGCAAATGGTTAATGGGCTCAGACATGTTTCCCCTGAAACTTGATTGGTGTGATTTCCAAGTTAGAACCTGAAACTAATCTAGTTAGATATGGTTTCTAGATGGAGGTTCCTACAGCTACAGCTGGGTGCTGGTTTTTTTGTACAATAGTTCATTGATAAAATATACAGTTTCAGTCCACCCAAAAGTATTCACAGATTTGGCACTAATTTGCTGAATGTTTCATCCACAAACTTGAATAGTCATTGGGCCAGAGAAAAGAGAGAGACTCTGTAGCCTGATGTTTAGGGCACTCACTGGGGTGGGGTCAGAGGGGAACACCTGGGTTCCGGTCCCTTCTTAATAGTGGGAATTCAAACCCCAGACCTCCCATATCCCAAATGGTGCCCTAGCCTAGCCTAGCCATGACAAGGTGCTTGGAACAAGGGGCAGGAATGGCACCACCTTCTTTGATTTTTTTTTTTTTAAGCATGCCTAAATCTTCTTGTGAATCTAGCCTAAAAACAAAGGGTGTTTTTTGTTTTTGATGATGTCAAAACAGTTTGCTTCAACATTTCAGAAACTTTTTAGGTTTTACGAAAACAATTTTACAAAATCAATACATTGGTGAAAATATTTTGGTGATGCACATAAAAATATTTGAAAAAATATTTCATCCAAACATTTTGCCTACTTCTAGTTCCAACCCCAAGTATTTCTAAATGTTTTGCTCTGGTGCTACTCTGAATACCATAATAAGTAAATACATTAAAATCTATTGAATATTGATTTACAAACAATTAAATTTCAACCCAGAAGTATATTACATAAATTATATTTGATCAACTCTACTTTCTACAAACTTAATTCATTGTCTGACAGAGGATATTGCAATGTTGCAACTAAAAGCATGAGTGTGCTTTTGTCTATCTAACTGAAATTTCAAATTCATGAGTTTAGTGCATGAACTCCATCAGCTATGCATTTTACATTTGGAAGTCAGCCTTCAAAGCAGGTAGCTATGGAAAATACTTGTATGACAAATTATCTCAAGCATCCTATAGCCCCTTCATGTAGTAATGCTTTTCAAACCCATTTGTTAAGAAATTTCACAGGCACATTCTATTAGCAATAATTTATGTTTACCCAAGAAACCTGAAGGGACAATTTGACACCTTGACATTTAACACTCTGATGGGGTAAAAGTAAATTGGTAGTTTCATACTGCTGTGCATTAGTGTAATTTATGTGACTTTTGCACATCTTGAACAATAACATTTGGATTCATAAACAAAAATGAGGAACGGTTGTCAGTTTGGAGTAACTTAGTCAGTAACATACGTCTCCGTGAATTATTACTACATCTAAAAACAGTGCAACTTTTTTGGCCCCATCTCTAGTGAACTTCTTTCTCACTCCTAATATTTATAATTGCACATAGATGTTACCCTTGATTTTATCCTGGGCATTTAGATGCCTAACACTTCTAATGTGGCCGTGTTACAGATAACACTGTTTTATGTGGCTGAATCTTTCTTTGCTTTTGCTTGGCTTTTTTGCATATGACCCTAAACATTTTACCTAAAGTTATCATTATTACAGGGAAATAGAGCCAGGAGCATGAAATGAAGAGTAACATAGTATCTGTAACAACAAATGAAGGCACCAAAGGGAAGGAATGACCCTAAATCTAGGTTTAATCCAAAAGGCACACCAAAAATCCTTATGGTAAGGAGAGAGACAGAGTAGATTGATGCCACCTTGGGGGCTCTAGAAATATTTGGTGCAAATGCCTAGACTTCTGAATGTACTAAAAGGTAACCTTTTGTCAAGGCCAGCCTGCAGAAATTTTAGACTTTGCAGTAACGATGCTCTCTTAAGGGGAAATGAATCTTATCTCATCTGCTAGGGAAAACAGCTTAACTTGTATACCTTTTTTTTTAGAAGTAACAAGGGTATGAATTTTAATATTTATGTGCAAAAATCATCTATGGTGTAAAAGGACACAGTTATTGAAGTCAATGGATTGGCTCCTACTTCTACCAGGACTTAATTTGACCATATCTTCATAACTATACCAAAATATTCTATTCAAGAGACATACTGAAAGCATGAATATTGCAAGAAATTTGTGATTGACTGATTCCTTCACAGTTAGCCTTGGGTAAGCTGGAAGTCATCTTGTGACAGACTGTTCATCTCCCCTAGTGAAAACCTATGAGCTGTAGTATAGCCACAGGCTTTACTGTAGCCCCATTTTGTCTTATCTTTTCAGTTTTATGTATAAATTGGTCAGAAAGCTGATTGAGGACATGTCTGCTAATATGATTCTGAAGTCTAGATATTGCTGATGTATCTTTTAACCTTGTGGTTGTGAATAAATCAACAATTTGACTTATTGTTCATTATTGAATTCTTTCACCTGTCTGTCATGGAGTTAAACTTTCTTTATTGACCATTCCTCAACATTCGCACCCTTGCAACTGAGCTTGTCTATTCTCACATTTTCTAATCCTGGGTTATCAAGCTTTGAGACACAGCAGAATCTGTTCCTCCAAAACCTGACCAAGTGACTTGTTTGATTACCGTTAATCTGGGCTGCAACCAAGTTGATTTATAGGATTAGGATGTGTGTTTTATTTAGGTTTTTCAAAGATTGCTTTTCTCATTTTTATTAGATCTAACATTTATATGATTATTTCTGGGAATAGTAATAATTTGTCATTGAACAGTTTTGGTGCATGCAAAGTGCCCCAGCTGCTGAAGTTTGCATCCCAGATCACTGTCAATGGAGTGGATTGTATCACTGATCCCTCTCGCCAGACATTTTGAGGGCTGAGCCAGCATGAGAAAGATTGTGTCCCCCCTCCCCCCTTCACTCTGATACCTTTTGTGACTAATCCAGCTTTAGATATTAGTTTGCTGAATCACCCCCTTCCTGGGTATTTTAGATTCATAGATTATAAAATCAGAAGGGAGCATTGTGATCATCTAGCCTGACTTCCGATATAACACTGGCCACAGGACTTCCCAGAGTTACCCTGTTTTGAGGTTTGGATGTTTCATTGTGCCTCTTAAATTGTTACAGATTCTTACTGAGCTTGCTTTGAACTGAGTTTCTCCTTCATGAGGCCTTTTAAACAAGGGTTCACACATTCCCCATCTCCAGCACAAATTTTGTTGCAATTTTAAAAGGTGGGAAAACATCTATTAGAAAACAAAAACCCCAGTCCTGAAACACTTATGTATATGTGTAAATTTATTCACATGAGTAGTCCAAATGCCTTCAATAAGGTCACTAATAACAATTTCCCTTTCATGGGACTACTTATATGAATGAATTTACACACATGTTTATGAGTTCACAGTATCTGTCCTTAAGTTCATATCATCATTTTGATTAGTCAAGTCTGACCTCCTTCTCAAAAAATTTAAAGCTAATCATACTTCTTAAAAGATGTACAACAGTGAAAGGTTATCTGAACTTACTGGACAAAATTCTGCAGTTCCACATAGATGTCTAACTGCTTCAGAGGCAGATGTGCATATCACATGGCAGAATGTGGCCATATAATGTATGGTTAGATTGTGTTACAGATGAATTATGTTAGTAACAGTTCTGAGAGGACTAGAAATTGAAAATAAAGAACCACTGTATCTTAAAAGAATACAGATTGCTTTAATATGCTGCTTGAAGATCTACCATCAATAAAAAACGATACTTTACAAAAAACTTGTAAAATGAGAGGTTTTGAAGTAGTTCCCCTTGAAAATACAGGCACCATGAATCTTTTGAAGATACTGTTTTTGTATTTAATTTATATAAATAAAGAATGAAAGGAAGATGGCCTGATGAAATCTGCTCCTTAAAAATTCTATATATGGTATGAGCAATGAATGCATATTACGCAGAAGTAAATGAGAGAATAACTAGTAACTCTTGTATTTAGAGGTTGCCAGCAATCTCTGTGATATGTTGATACTTTTAGGGTATAGAAGAATTTGCATGTATGTGGGTTTGTCTACCTCAGTGTTTCTCAAACTGGGGTCGCTGCTTGTGTAGGAAAAGTCCCTGACAGGCCAGGCAGGTTTGTTTACCTGCCCCGTCCATACGTCCGGCCAATCACGGCTCCCACTGGCCGCGGTCCGCCGCTGCAGGCCAATGGAAGCTGCTGAAAGCGGCAGCCAGTATGTCCCTCGGCCCGTGCCACTTCCAGCAGCTCTCGTTGGCCCGGAGCAGCGAACCGCAGCCAATGGGAGCCGCGATCGGCTGGACCTGCAGATGGGGCAGGTAAACAAATCAGCCCAGCCCACCAGGGGCTTTCCCTACACAAGCGGCGACCCCAGTTTGAGAAACATTGGTCTACCCGGTGTTTTAATCTGCACCAGAGGGGTGTAAATTTTAGTCCACACTAGCATGTTATGCAGCAACAGGCCTGAGTGGACCCTACTTGTGCACACTAAAAATTTCTATGTGTTAATGTATTCCCAGTTAGTGTGTGGCATACTACTGCACATTAGAATGTATATCCTTTCTGGTGTGGACTAAAGCACTATGTAGAAAGAGGTCAAATCTCACCAGATATACATGTCCTCCACATTTTGATCTCTGTCTTTGGGTTCTCTAAAGAATTTATTGCCATAGAAATTAACTACTTCCCGGGTAAATTAGATTATCTCAGTAAGGTCCGTAAGGGGCTTGTATTCTTTTCCTTTCCAGGGTTTGGGATATTTTGCCCAGCAGACTGGTCTTGGGATGTTTCTTGTTAATGCAATTCCTCTTACAGTGGAGAAATGTAATTTTAGAGGTGAGTTTTTTGTTGTGTGATCTGAAGCTGAGCAGACTTTAGATTTACTGTAATCTCCTCAAGAAACTTGTTCTGTAGGTGAATCCTCTCGACTGACAAAGCTTTATCTCCATTTTGCACACATTTTGTTCTGGAATTTTTGAGCTGTATTTTCCCAGGCAGTCATAGCTGCCTTCAGTAGAGCTGTGGTCACTGATGTACATGGTATCATGGCCAAGGCCTTGAACTGAAAATGGAAGGAGTGGGGGGACCAGAGCACAAAGGGGATGGGCTGAGCTTCGCCTTGAGGAGAGATGAAGCTCCCAGCATTACTTCTGTTTTGGCCACAGGAAAAGTGAATTAGAATAAATCAGCCTGAGTGCCAAATGCGTGGATCACTCAGGTTCTCATCTAGCAGGAAGGGACAAAGCTTCTTGCTAATAGAGAAAGTGTTCTTGGTTACTGAAGATACCTGGTTGTTTGGTCTCTTGCCACTTTGAATGGTATGTGTATACTTTTAATGGATAGAGAAGTCAGAATGCTTAGGGCCTACATCTGATCTTGAGTTAATTTAGTCTGAGAGAATTGTTCATTCAGGTGCAGATCTGTTGGAACTATTGTGATATGTTTGTAGTTGCATTGGCTGCGTCTGAGGAAAATGAGATGTACAACTCATCATCAAGGTATTGTTGGCAGCTATTGCTTAAAGTATAGAAGCTTGCTGGACTAATAATCACAGTTCAATATTAAAAAATGTTCAAGAGACTAAATTAATTTGCTTAGCCAAGTTAATTAACTAAAACAAAGCAGTACACAAAAAGGAGTCATGAACCATTGTACCACCTTTCTGGGAAATGCTTCCAGCATTCACCTTACACAATAGGTTTGATTCAAAGTATGTATTCAAATGAACCATATTTATATTTCCTTTGGTAGAAAATTATATATATTTTGATCTATTATTAATAGGCTAAATTTGGCCCTATTAAGTGTGTATCCAAACTTGTATTTAATGGGATCCTAAAAATAACGAAATTACTTTATTTGTAAAAGAGGTATCCCAGTGTCAAGTAGATAGATAAGCTAAGTGAATCTATATGTGCCTACTAAAGGTATTTGGAAGGTGAGCATAGAATCTCCATGGTGAATATAGTAATTAAGATTTGTATAGAGTTTTCTATAGTGAATTATATGAGAGCTTCTGCTTTGTCCTAAATTTGTCAGCTTTTTGTCTCTTGGCACTTCACGACTAATTGATGTCAACATGTACTTTGCAGCAAAAAAATAGAGAAGTCCTTGGAAGGTACACCCATTTACTCCACGTTGCATTTGGTAAAATTTTAACCCACAGTTCACAACTTTTCTGAAAGATGACCCAAAATGTGTGCCTTATTGTTCTTGATCTATTTGAACGCCTTTTTACAATTTACAGTGAGACTTACCAGATTAAATGTGTTCACATCTCCTTTGCCTTTTTGCATAAATTCTTTGGAGAGAAAAAGTTTGATTGAATTACTAGTTTCTTCAACTCTGTGGTGTTGCTCATTACCTGAAAGTCTTTATGGCAAAACTAGCCCTTCTACTGGTAATCCACCAGGATCTTTAAAAGACAAGTTGTTGGTTTTCACTTGGTAAATTATTTATACAAGTAGTGAAGTTCTGAGCATGGTATGGTCCTTACTTATTGAACTATTTGATAACCTTTATTTTAGTCAATCAGGGACACATTTTCAAGAAAGCAGAAGTTATCCAACTTTTGAACATTGCAGTTTAAGCAGGCAAAAAAGAGGGAAAATTTGCCCACACACACACAACTTTTTATGGAACTTTTGGTAACAGTGTTTGTCCAAACAGACTTGCAAATAAAATTTGTTAGTACACAAACTCATTAATCTGCCAGCTCATTTTGGGGAATTGCTACACCTTAGTCAGTTTGTTGCAATTGGAAAAAATCAGTTGAGTTTGCACAGCTTTATGTTACTAGGTACAGCTCCTGATTTACTTACTGACTGTAACTGTATTTTAGTGTCTTTAGTCAGGAATGTCTGAATGCTGTGGTTTTAACTGCAAAACCTTTGTAAATTCAGTGCTCAGTGAATTGTGTGAGATTGAAGAACCAAAACATTTTCTGTACTGCTTGTGTGGTGCTCAGACGCCATGTTTTGGGAACACACTTCTGACCAGTGCAGAGAAAGAAATTATGTCTGCAATTTTCTCCATCCCTTGCCATATGTAGAAGTTGGAACTCACAATTCATGTGTTACACTAGCTCAACTGAGTAGGCTCAAAGAGAACAGGAATTAACATGAGTTCCATGTGTGAGAGTTTACTACAAAAGTGACATGAAAATATACTCGTATCTCATGAAGTAAACTGGAGAAATAGGGCCTGCTTCTGATATCGTGTAAATACATGAACTAACCATACTGAAATTAATAAAATTACTCTTATGTAAAACAAGTGTGAGATCACAGTCAAGTCTGTTGGGCATTTTACCTGTGTTTTTTTCCATGTGTTGGAAACATCCTTTGGCTTTCACTAAGGCAGTGGAAACCTCTACGTTCTGTTGGTTGTAACATTCCTCCCTCTCATCCTGAATCTTACCTACATGATTAGCAGTACTTGTACCCACAACATGAAAAACTTAGATGGGAGGAGAGAGTTTGCATGAATGTTAAAAGGAAAATCTAAACAATTAAAAGGTTCCCAAGAAAGCAGTAAAGCTAGTCTAACAAAATGTGTGTGTTTGCTGTCAATTATCCTTTTTTTTTTCCCCTTTCTATTTCTACACTTTATTTTGGAAAGTGAATTGGAGTAAAAGATCTGAGGACTTTAAATATACTGGAGATGGAGAAGTGGGAGGGAACCAAACTATATATAAAGTCCGTTGTGGCTTGCAGCAAAAAGATAAGGCCAGTGAAAAAGCAAATATGTTAATATTAGCTAAAGGGTTTAAGGAGAATAAGAAGGGTTTCTACAGATACTATAGATTTGGGAAAATAAATGCTAGAGAGAAAGTAGGTGTAGTAATAAATGGCAGGATGAGATGTAAATTACTAGTGATTTTTAAATGGCTGTGATTACTGAAAGGCATTGTAGAAGAAATATAAAGTAAAGACTTATGCAGCATTAAAAATGAAAAGATCATATAAGAACTGCTACAGGATTCAATCCAATGCCCAGTCTTTTCATTAACCTCAGAGGGCATTTGATCAGGCACATACATAGCAAGGGGAATATTTTTGGAAAATTTTGAATGTACGTAAACTAATGACTTGTGTTAGTAGTTGATAAACCTACTAAACCACTCAGGGGTGCTGGAACAATTTATATAGTGGGGGTGCTAAGAATCATTGAATCAAACTGTGAAGCCTGTATATGATGAAAACCACTTCAAGCCGAGGATGCGGCAACACCCCTAGTTCTAGCACCTCTGAAGACTCTGCAATTATTTATGAAAAGCCATGCAGACCAGATGAAGTACTGGAGGACGGACTGGGAAAAAAGCTAATGTATTGAACTGTACATGTGAGGGGAAAAACAGTGCTTGTGACAATAAATGTTGTATAAATTTAACTAAAATTCTTACTATTAACAGTGGGACAAATGCCCAAACAAACATCTAGAGGATAATGAGCTTTGAACAGCATATTTTTGTATTGCATTTAAAACTTGAATTACTGAAGCACCGGAGGTCCCAGTCAGGATCTGGGCTTTATTGTGCTATGTGTTCTACAAGCACAAACAAACGTATGGGCCCTGACCTTCAGACGTTACAAGCTACATAGACCAGACAAAGGGATGAAATATTATCACCCAACTTTTTAATTTTTTACAGCTGGAGAATTGAGGCACAAAGAGATAATGACCACATTCTCACATGAGATCTGCACCCTTTGTGCCACTCACAACCCACAAAGGACCTTTTAACAACAGCATGACTTTGAACTGCCATGCAGCTTGTCTAAGCATAATCAGGGCCAGGACCCAGGGCAGAGCAGCCATCAGAATCTATACTCAGCTCTCTGATGCTCCATCCTACAGCGAGTGAAGCTTGGCGCAGGAGAAAACCTGGTCCTAAGTGACTTGCACAAGATTGTACACAAAGTTTGTGGCAGACACAGGTATTGAAACCAGATCTTTTCAGAGTCAATTCCTTAACCATAAAAACATTTTTTATCTATTTGTAGGGATCGAGTGATCCAAAACACTTGCATAAATGCCAAGACATATGAGCAATCCCATCGAATCCAATGAGGCTATTCACATGCCTAAAGATAAGCATGTGTGCAAGTGTTCACAGAGTTAGAACCCAGGATCTGTTTTTTACACTGCAGTAATTTTTATTATTTAGTATGTTAACAACTTTTAAAAATGTTGAAGACTTTAAACCATATTAACCATAAATTGTGGTTTTTGTTTTTTAATGTATTCCACTATTACTGCTGGCTTAAGGGAAAAAAAAGTATGGTGAGAATTGATGAGGAAACCCTAATCCTTTATTTATATATATTCTATATATATATATATATATATATATATTCTTCCCATAACTTGTGAGGTGTTACTTTATTAGAGAGATCTTATCCAACACTACTTTAAAACATTTTATAATCCTGACTGGAGGAAAGGGCTCTGCAATAATACTTGTATATAAATATTGGGATGAAGTATATGATTGATTTGTTATGGCTTCCTGTCTGTACTACTAAACTTGTGCACACTATATAAAACATAAATTGGAATCAGTATTAAAACTATTCTCTGCATAACTTAAACAGAAAAGCAACAGTTCTTGTTTCTATTGCAGGTCAAATTTTACCTTTGGACTAGAGCAGCAGCTGTAATTTTGACTTCTCCGGCACCTACAATTTGTTTCTCTTAGTAAAGTTTTGAGCATAACTGAGCCATACAGGTATCTTTAATCTAATGCCAGCGTGAGAAGTCTAAACTTCAATCTGTATTTGAAAAAAGTGGCAGTCTTTTTTGGTGTTCAGAGAGAAATCTTCAGAGGTCAGGGTTGATTTTTTTTATTACTAGATCAATAATAAAGATAATCATACAGTGCCTCTGAGTTTTGTCATATCTGACCTTGAAGTACTAGATTGCTCAGTACAAGTCAGAAATGTTTCATCTCTTCATGTTTGTTTGACTAATTTAAAAAAAAAAATACAGCAGCATCCAATTCCAATATAACTGCAGACCAGAGGCACAAAAGGTAAATAAAAGTGACAAAATATGTAAACAGTATTGGATCGAAATGAAGGTCTCCTTCCGGACCTTAATGGCTGTCATTTATCCTGTTAACTGAGCTCCTAACAGAAATGTATAATTACTTTTCTATTTATTGTGTGACAAACATAGCAAGATTTATCAGGATTAGCTCCTACCCAGAACAGAGGACACTTAAACATTTTGTAAAAACAGCTGCTTTTACTAAACACTGAAGTAAAACATAAAATAGTTATAAGAAGTTGAAAGAAAATGAGAGATCATGCCATGTGAAAATATTCTAATCCTAAGCAAAACTGTAGACATGGAGAACAAACATTTTAATCACTGAAGAAATATGGAGCTAAATGTTAAAATGCTGACCACATTGGCTTTATATAGATCCTTTCATCTCAGGTATGGAAATAGCTTCTCAAACATTGGGTTAGATCCTCAGCATTGTTGAGATACATTTGGTGCCTTTGAGGACAGGAGTTGGGGTTAGGTGGTTGCTCAAAATTTTGCCCCTCTAATCATAGCCCCACGTATACTGAGGTGCTCTGACCATTCCCCCTTTTCCCTGGTAATACGTTTGGAATAGGGGGACAAGAAGAGAGCGCACCATGCAGGGGAACCTTCAAATGGTCAGATTCTCTGTGTGTCCAGCTTCACAAAGCAGGCAGAATGACACCAGAGATATAATCCTGCAGTCCCTCATGGGGCAGATCCACCCTTGAAGGCCAGGGGACTTCTACAGGTGGAGTGCTTGCAGGTCTGGACACTTAATTAAACTTCTTAATACCAGCACAGATAGATTAAGAGACAGAGAGGTTACATGAGGAGGGTGGTGAAGCACTGGAATGGGTTACCTAGGGAGGTGGTGGAATCTCCTTTCTTAGAGGTTTTTAAGGTCAGGCTTGACAAAGCCTGGCTGGGATGATTTAGTTGGGAATTGGTCCTGCTTTGAGCAGGGGGTTGGACTAGATGACTTCCTGAGATCCCTTCCAACCCTGATATTCTATGATTTCTCTAAGATCAGGTAGCAGTCAATTAAAGAATCATGGAATAAACCATTGCTCTTCCAAATAGATCACATTACTCTACTGAGACTATTAACTGGGAAAATATTCTCTTTAATAAATAGGATGGCAGATGAAATGGATAGAACAGACCTCTTAACTGGCAAGAAAGATCTATTCAGGTGAGCTCAATGTAAACTCTGAATTTATGAGTCCATAGCCAAAGGCAGGACTTGGCTCCCAAAAGAAGAAAATTATCAGTATGTCTTATAGAGAAAGCACAATATATTAAGTCAGTAAAACAACACAAACAATAAATGTGTCTGAAATACCAAAAGAAACTGTGAACTGAGTCTCCTGAGTGTGCTGAGGAGGCAGAAAAGTTAGGAACAGTGTTGTGGGGGGAAAATAACAAAATATATCAGAAATTAGAGCACAAACCATGTTTCAGCCATGAATACAACAAGTAGTAACTGATGTTTCCTCAGTACAAATGGAAAAGGACACCAAGGACTTAACCAGAAGAATGGCAGAAACAGAAAAGCCAACCAAGAAAGCTAAATGAACCTAATGAAACTAAGTAGAGAAATAAAAGAAAATGCAGGAGAGAAGCATACATAAGTATGGTAGAACTAAAAACTTTAGCACAAAAATAACTTGCTTTCTTGGAATACTAGAAATTACAAGAAATTGTGGACAATTAGTGTGTCATACTTGCATGTAAAACAAGTGCTGGATACTGATAATGTAACAGAGTAGGATGACAATGAGACAACACACATTGTTCGCATTAGGACAGCTCAAAATTCTTCTGTCAATTTTTTTTTTTAAAGGGAACTTGGATTTTTCTATAAAATCTTGAGTGAGAGTATGAGAAATGTTGGCTTTTTGTAGGAAAATTTTGAGGTCAAGCTTTGTTTTTTTCAACGAAAAGTTAAATTTTCCATTCAAAAATGCCCCCACAAATGCTGAGCTAGTCTAGTTGTAGCATTAATGCCACTGTCAGGAAAACCAGTGAGGGTTACCCAGCTTATTCAATCTCTTTGAAGAAGAAACTGACACTGAAGTCTGATATCTTTGATGCAATCTTGTTTCTTTGTTAAGAATGTACAGAGTTCTCTTTCTCCAAATACAGATGGAACAAAACAAAACAAAACACACGCTACCAAAAAACAGGAGCCAGCTTCCTTGCTTGAAGCATCGCACTCTTTCGACCAGTTTGTTTGAGCAGTATTGGTCTGATTTTCTTTCTGCTTCTCTTTGTTGTTCTTCAGTCCTGAGCTCATTCGCTCTCCCCTGCATACAAACACACCTTTACACAAAGACTGTACCCTGTGGAGCCCTCTGCCCATAAAACCCAAATTATTGAGTGGGCTCACATCCACCTTTTGTTTTAGGTGGGGCTGCTCAGCTGTCTCTCACAGCTATTTTAAATTAGGTGGGGTCACAACAGTAGTAAAACCGCATCTACAACAGCATCTGCTCCAACCCCTCAGACAGAGACCAACACCTACAAGATCTTCACCAAGCATTCTCAAAACTATGATTCTCCCACGAGGAAATAAGGAAACAAATCAACAGAGCCAGACCTATACCCAGAAGCCACCTGCTACAAGACAAGCCCAAGAAAGAAACCAACAGAACTCCACTGGCCATCACCTACAGTCCTCAGCTTAAACCTCTCCAACGCATCATCAGTGAACTACAACCCATCCTGGACAATGATTCCTCGCTTTCACAGACCTTGGGAGGCAGGCCAGTCCTCGCCAACAGACAACCCGCCAACCTTAAGCATATTCTCACCAGCAACCACACACTGCACCATAACAACTCTAATCCAGGAACCAATCCATGCAACAAACCTCGATGCCAACTCTGCCCACATATCTACACTGGCAACACCATCACAGGACCTAACCAGATCAGCTACAACATCACCGGTTCATTCATCTGCACATCCACCAATGTTATATATGCCATCATGTGCCAGCAATGCCCCTCTGCTATGTACATTGGCCAAACTGGACAATCACTACGTAAAAGGATCAATGCACACAAGTCAGATATCAGGAATGGCACAAAATACACAAAAACCTGTAGGAAAACACTTCAGCCTCCCTGGCCACACAATAGCAGATGTAAAGGTAGCCATCTTACAACAAAATAATTTCAGAACCAGACTCCAAAGAGAAACTGCTGAGCTTCAGTTCATTTGCAAATTTGACACCATCAGATCAGGATTAAACAAAGATTATGAATGGCTAGCCAACTACAAAAGTAGTTTCTCCTCCCTTGGTGTTCACACCTCAACTGCTAGCAGAGGACCTCACCCTCCGTGATTGAACTAACCTCGTTATCTCCAGACTGATTCTTGCCTGCATATTTATACCTGCCTCTTGAAATTCCCATTACATGCGTCTGATGAAGTGGGTATTCACCCATGAAAGCTTATGCTCCAATACATCTGTTAGTCTTAAAGGTGCCACAAGACTCTCTGTTGCTTTTAACAGTAATACAGGCCATCTACCATCTGACAATAGCAGTAGAGGCAAGCTTCCCATTAGTATACTAGACCTGTTTTACGGTCTTCTTCCTAATGATATCTATCAAAAGCAACACTTCATAATCCACCTAGAATTATACTTTTCACATCTTATTCCAGGTTAGAATTTTTCTGTGAAGTTTTTGGGGAAAAAAATGCTAGTAGACTATAAAATCCTATTTCCTAGACAAGGGATCAGTTTCCAATAGACAGTAACACAACATTATTTGAACAATTTTTTTTACATCAACTAATTGGTGGGATCAAATACAACATTTTATAAAGTCCACATACATCTACAGTAGTCTATAACCAAATGATTTCATGACATCCAACAGATCAGTTGTTCCAGTCTGTTCCTAAAAACTTCTGCTCCACCAATCCATTGCACTCAGGGTACATCTACACTACAGCGGGGAGTCGATTTAAGATACGCAAATTCAGCTATGTGAATAGCGTAGCTGAATTCGACGTATTGCAGCCGACTTACCCCGTTGTGAGGACGGCAGCAAAATCGACTTCTGCGGCTTTTTGTCGGCGGCGCTTACTACCACCTCCGCTGGTGGAGTTAGAGCGCCGATTCGGGGATCGATTGTCGCGTCCCGATGGGACGCGATAAATCGATCCCCGAGAGGTCGATTTCTACCCACCGATTCAGGCGGGTAGTATAGACCAGACCTCAGAGAACTTAAAGTTTGTACTTAGCTTAATGTATCCTTAGTCACTATTACTTTTGAAATCTTTACTACACCTTTAAGTTAAACTTGATTTGGACCCCCAAATCCTGCTTAGCTAATTAGCTCCCATTAATTTAACTCCCTATTCCCATTCAACCTAATGGGAATTGTGCATTCAGTTCCCCGGGTAGCCTTGAAAAACCTCAGCCTTAGTAAACAATATAAGAGCGCAACAGTATGGTATCCAACAGCATACTTCCATTACAGAACAATAAAAGACTAGAAAGTAAAGGTTAATTGGGTGGATACATCAGGTGCAAGTGATAAAGGAATACAGGAGATGGTAGTAGGGAACTCAAGTCCCAAAATTGTACTTTTTCAGAATTTTTAGACATAGTGTTTCTTTAAAGGTGTAGAATTTTGTTCAAGAAAGTATCACTGGCACGGCTAACTATACTCCATTGAAACACACTTTAAACTTCAGTTCTGACTATTGTTTGAAAGTCTTAGTAAAGTTGAGGAATCCAGAAAAAGAAGAAATATTACAGAAAGCAAAGCCAAAATCATTCTGATATATGACAACAGAATGAATGGGGACTCCAATAATAATAACTGCAAAAAATAACAAAGGAAACAGATATAAGAAAAATAAAATTATCTGCACAGCTCAGAACAATGCACAGGGGGAAAAATCATCAGGCATGGAATATTTCAACTATCCCCCTTTAATGGTCACAGTGGGTATCAGCAAATAAATAAATAAAATTGAGGCTTCAGGAATGGATGAGATTTTTTTTTTTAAAGGAGAGTAACTTTTTTTTCCTAAAGAAAGATTTGCCATTTTTTTCTAATTTATTGTTGTGTGAAATAATGAAACAGGGAAAGTGCAAGTGTTGTTAATTATTTACTATGCATCGATATTTGTGCTCAGTGCTAATTAAATAAAGACAGTCCCTGCCCTGAGCAGTTTAACTAAATAAACAGAATGTGAGGAACATACTGCTTTTTTTCTGACTTCTAAAACTTTTAGTTTTAATGAGGATTTTATGTTATATGAAAGGTGGAACAAAGAACTCTTTTCACTAGAAAATTCAAAGAGGAAAAGAGAGCTATACACTAGAATAACTGAATAATTTCATTCTGATGGACACAGTGAGATTAAAAATTATATATAATAAAAAACAAATATCCTTATTTCTAGTACCATAGATTAACATTCTTAGAATCTCACAACTCTTAACTTCTAGTCTGTTTTCATTACCTGAACTTAATGACGTACAAAAATTTAACAGGAAAGTGATAAGGTTTTTGTTATACCTATTAGGAAACAATAAATAAATTGATTTTATTGTGAGTTTCAGGAATTTTTTTCCCCACTTTTTGTGACTAGCTATACCATTTCAAAGCCTAGAAATGTAGGAGAATGAGTAGATGGGTCACTGGTGACTGGAGAAAAAGCTGTGATTAGTGGGTGGGTGGAATCAAGTGTTGCTGCATTGAGGGATGTAGGCAGAATTGTAAAGTTGCTGTAGTCAAGAAAATTCTCAAAGGTGGGCTCCCTTTCACATAGGGGAAAAATTAGTTTCAGCATGGTTATGATTTGCTCAGATTACTACTCCCAAATACTGTATTACTGTAGGAATTTGGGCAAGCCTCAGTTTCTCCATCTGTAAATTGGGAGACATTTATATTTTCAACTTCATAGCCTCACCTACCCCGCACTAATATGCTGCATTATTGCAAAGTGTTAAGGGCTGTCACTGGAGGAGGTGAGTTTAGAACTACCAATCTAAGCATAATTAAACACAGTCCCACAGGAAAAGTGGGAATAGGGTGAATTTATAGCCCTGGGTGAGCATGCTCCTGCTTTGTGGTGTTGGGCATCTTAGAAGTATTCAGATAAGTTAGAGCTCTGGAACCTTGCCTTCTACTAAAGCCCACAACAGTTTTGTCTAAAAAATGCTGCATTGAGCGTGGTGTCATTAGCTTAGATCAAATTTAAAAAGATACTTGTCAAAATAAATAAAATAAAATAGACACCCAGACATGTTATTTTAAAGGAGACTTTTCCCCCACAAACTTTCTAGGAATAAAAACCCCAGATGCAGCTGAAATACGGTTGAATTCATTACATCTAGGAGGAATCAGAGTACCAAATTAAAGTAGCTATTACATAGAATATAACTTGGAACAAATATTACCAGTGCTAGCAAACCAACCAGAGAACAATCCCTAGATAATAGTATAATCAGAAATAAATATGGATAATTATATATGAGGCTCTCTAGTGAAAAGCAAAACAGAAATGAGGCATGAATCCAATAACATACACTGCATCTGTCTGTCTATTTTAAATAAGCCTATAACCTAGATATCTAAGCACCAATGCTTTCCTGGGGGTTGGATGGAGGGAAGCAGTATGGAAATCACACAGGAATAGAGTTAGAACAGAGGAGAAAGTGATACATGAGTTCCACCAAATGTAATATGATTTCCTCCAAAACTGGCCAAAAAGCTGCTTTCCGTAAATAAATAAAATGGGGATCCGAGTGGTCAGAGCATGGGAAGAATTGGGGGAAAGCAGCTTTATGTGGCATAATTCTTTCTTCACCCAGTGAAAACTTGCACTAGAAAAACCTGAATACATTAATATTGCTCTGAGCAACGTTGGTATGTGCTCTTTGTAAACTCAATCGTTGAGGTCACAAAGTGCAGCCATGTGCAGACAGTCAATGGCAACATAGCCGCTGAAAGAGCTGTGCTTGCATGGGAGAACACTACAATGTAAAGCACTTGGTTCTACATGCAAATTGCCAAGACCCACAGGTATTTGCTGGAGCAGTTCCATGGATTTTGGCCTTACCTAGAGCTGGCTGGAATTTTTATAATTTTTTTATTGTGAGGTTGTTGGTGTGTTTGTTTTAATCAAAAAACAAAAAAGTAGCCAGTCTTTCTAATTGAAAAAAATCATGAACAATTTTACCAATATTTTTGTCTTTTGCAAAATTTGTCATGACTTTCTTTTTTTTTTAAATCAAAATATGTATCTCAAACTATATCAAAATGATGATCAATGCTTCATTTTGAAAACCAGGCTTTTAGAAAATGGGTGAAAAAGATCATTATTTCAATAAACGTGTTGATAAAAATTATATTCAAAATAATGAAAAATGGTTTATTTGAACCTTGAAAAATGGAAACAACTCTGAATTTTTTCATGATTTCCACCACCACCACCCCCCAACCAGCTCTAATTATGAAGGATCTGATCCTACAAGGTGCTGACACAGGCCATTTAGTTCCTACCCATAGTCCACACAGTTTCTGCCTTCCAGCTTCACCACAGACCCACAGATGATCCTACCCTAAAAGTGGCAAATTATTATAATTTACACCAAATTGACATTCAGTGATGGTAAAAAATAAATGTAGTTTACTCTAAGTATGCAGTGGGGGCCAAATTCAACCCTACATAAATATTACTAGTTAGTTATAGCACACATCTATTCCAGTTGAACTCAATTTATGCTAATAATTGAGGCCCTAATCCTGCAAACACTTATATACTAACTTGAGTAATCTCACTGATTTCAATGAGATTATGCTCCATGTTATAGGTGAGCATGTACATAAGTGTGAACAGAACTGGGTCCTGAGTGATTAAGCCAAATACAGTAGGGAATGAGGGGGTTATACAATTGCCTGTGTGCTAGATTCTCATGCTTTAAGAAATCCCCTGTCTGGGAAATATTCTGGTCTATTATACTGGTGCAGATATAGCTACATTTCTTATTACTTGGATTCTTGGTACCTGACTTAATTTTAAGGTTTGACACAGGGTGTCTGATGAGTCTCTAGCCATGTTACTTGGGAAAGTTCATATTAAAAAAGGGATAATTTAATAAAAAAACTCTTGGTGAGATCTTAAGATGTAAGAGAGAATTGCAGCACACTTTACAATTGTTCAATAATACTTCACTTTTAGGAAATACAAATAAAGTCAAAATAACACACTTCTTATGAGCTTTATTGAGTTACCAAGTGCATAATATACAGACACTGGAAAGACAAGGATGCTCTTGATGAAAAAGGATGATTAAGTAATGTTTGGCATAATATCTTTTGAAAAAATGATATTTAAACCCAAAATGTGTTTAGATATGAATATAGAACCCATTTATACAATTTATCAGAAAAAAGAATATGAACATGATTTTGAATGCACTGTCTTTCTAATTACTGAAACAAGTATAGCGATATTTGTAGCATCAATATTGCTTAAAAATACTCACCATAACATATTTAAATAAAATTATCGAAAAAAAATCATATGGTCCTAATATATTGTTGTTTTACAGTTTGTATGATTTACATTGTTGCAGTATGAATTATGTAAATTATGGGGAATCAACTAAAATAATTATTTTATAACTTAATCTGGTTTATGGTCCTTAAACTTAAAATAAAAGCTTGAGAATTATGCAATTAATATGCAAACAAATTTGAAATGCAAATACCATAGAGCCAGATTGTCTCCAACATAGGCTGTATCTGGATAAGGAGAAGGAAACTGAATTGGCTCTGAATTTCCTTGGAATTCTTCCAGCAGCATTGCCTGCATGTCCAAGTAGTGGGATTCATTACATACAGCCAGTGGATTCCACTGAGCTCCACCAGTGACCCTATAGCTCTGTTCCCCTCTCCCTCACCTCTGCAGGCCCCCTTCTCCCCATTCCTTTAGTTCTGATGAAATAGCACTCCCCTGTGTTCCCCCTCCAGGCTGCTGCCCCAAGCCCCCTTCAGGGGTAGGCTCAGCATCATCAGCTCAGGCTCAGCCCCCCTTCAGGGGCAGGCTCAGTAGGACCCAGTCACCATTAACTGAGGCAGGAAATCCCAATGTGGCTGAACTGTTCCCTTTGACTATTTCTCTCTTTATTCACTCTTTCCACTGAAAAGCACCCCTTGAGGAGCTTTCAGGGAGCCAGAAAGATGAAATAGTGCCATAGAGATTGCATTATCCTCTCCTCCCTTTTCATATCTTCCCAGATTCGATCCACTGGATCTGACCACTCTCTTCCTGTGAAAACAGAAGGAATGAGCTCACACATAAACAGTGAAGGCGAAATCCTGTTTCCACTGCCTTCAATAGCAGGATTTTCCCATAAGGGTTAAAATTGAAAAGAAATTGTTGGGAGTCAGGTCTTTATTACTATTATTTATTTATTTATTTATTTATTTAAACCCCTTAATGGGATTTCTTTGCAAAAGGTGCCATCCTGGCAACCCAAGAAACCTAAATCACCTATTTACCTACAGAACAATTAAAGACAAAGCTGCACAACTTTCCCCACCAGGCACTGGCCCAGAGAGACCTCTGTTAAGAATGAGACAATAGCCAAATGCCATACCAACCTTTGCTGCTCTGCTGAGAGCAAATCAACACTCACAGGGCGGCAGCATGTGTTGTGAGGACGCTCTATGCCAACGGCACTGTGCACACTAGCACTTATGTTGGTATAACTTATGTCGCTCGGGGTGCTGGTGTGTGGACACAAGTTTTGCCAACATAGGCAGTAGTGTAGGCATGACCTTAGAAGAAAGTTGCCATTTACTGCCAAATACACCAATTTTTTTTAATGTAGGGTAAAAAAAATTAAAATAACAATTTTCAATAAAAGTCAATGCTATTTAGGCTCCTAAATCACTCCAGGGGCTTTTGAAAGTTTTATCAAGAGACAGCTATCCACTGAGGCCTGGACTGTGACACCCCCAAAACTCATTTGATAAAAGCTACTAAAAAAAACACCAAATGGAAATGATTTTGTCATTGCTAATCATGTGTGAACTGCAAAAAGTTCACAGTTCAGATTTGACTTAGGTAAGTAGCCAAGATGGTAAATATATCCAAAATTCTTCAATGGGCAAAACTGAGCTGCAAAGGGCAAATTTGTAAAGGTGCTGTAAGCACCGAAAAAGGCAGCTAGGCATCTACGTCAAAAGACGTAAGTGAGAGTTAAGCACTTTGGCACTTTTTTGAAAATCCTGATTGGTGTCTTTCTGCATCTTTAGGCATATAAATACCTCATGCAAGATCAGCTTTTTTTCATGATATTCTTCATTTCTGATACTGGTGTCTGCAGCAAATCCCAAGTGGGTAAAGCATGCATTCAGCAATTTTAGAACCTCAGAAAAGCTCTCATTTGAATTCAGTTCTAAAATTAGGTGAAGATTTAGTGGAGGAGGTTGTAACTCTTTTTCAAACCAGTGTGTATGTCCATAAATATTATCCTAAGTGATTCATATTGGTGAATAATCAAAAAGTAAAAGGCTCCTTATTCCACTACCAATTACCTCTGGCTTTACTGCTGAACATAACGTCATAAAGACAAGGCAGTGAATGTAATAAAGGCAAGCTAGCCCTATGAGCTACACATTGAATCTAAAGGAGGCAGGATCAAGCTCTAGCTACAGACAACAGTGGCAAGATTTAGCCAAAGGATCTTCTTATTTCCAAATAACCATTACCAATGACTCCGGCACATAGACAGTATAGTGCTGTAGCTACTGCATGGAAAACTGAAGTGACAATGGTATTTTTTGGAGTAGAGATTGTACATTGAGCTGCAATGTTAGCCAGTCGCCTCCTTTGTGTATTGCCCGACAAAAGAATGCATTTCATTCTAAAACTCACAACAGTGGTTGCTACAATAAATCAGCTATGCAGACCACTGTGTATGTCCATAAATTATTTATGATAAATATTATCCTAAGTGATTCATACTGGTGAATAATCAAAAAATAAAACCTCCATATACCACTACCAATTACATCTGGCATTATACAACTGCCACTGATGTCAGTGGGTGTCTTTTTAGTGACTTGATTTGGATGAAGCTATGTGTGCTTAGCAGCTACAACTGTATGTTACTACCGTGTTACATTATTTTCAAGCGATATAAGAGTAATTAAATATTAAAAATCTGTGTGTATTTGCATGGCTGATTTATTCTAGCCATGCAAATAAATAAAGAAAACTGTTGTGAGTTTTAGAATGAAATGCATTCTTTTGTCGGGCAACAGCCAAAGGAGGCGACTGGCTAACATTGCAGCTCAATGTACAATCACTACTCCAAAAAATACCATTGTCACTTCAGTTTTCCATGCAGTAGCTACAGCACTATACTGTCTATGTGCCGGAGTCATTGGTAATGGTTATGTGGAAATAAGAAGATCCATTGGCTAAATCTTGCCACTGTTGTCTGTAGCTAAAGCTTGATCCTGCCTCCTTTAGATTCAATGTGTAGCTCATAGGGCTAGCTGGCCTTTGTTACATTTACTGCCTTGCCTTTATGATGTTATGTTCAGCAGTAATGCAAGAAACCTACAGGGCTGTATCCTGTAAGACATTGGCTTCAGCAGTTAGCATAAGGCTTCAGACCTATGGACTTTAGCGCACAGAAATGATCTAATGGCCATCCCTAAGTTCTGGGGAACTGGAAATAGAGTATGGAGAGGAAGTTTGTCCATAATGACACCAGCCAACCACAGAAACTTGAGCAAACACCAGTTTTTGGAAACTTTTGGAAAGAGCATCCAACCATTAGAGTGCCCTGGCAACAAATTGATGTATATGATAAAAAATTCATTAATAAGAGAATAAGATCATTAATATACTAACCTATAAGAGAAGGGTATCTCAACATTAGTAGGGTGAGGAAATACAAATAAGGAAGAGGGGAGAAACCCGTACTGAATATGCATTAGACATATTGGCATCAGTGTAACGTACTATAAAAGTTGCATCCCAGCCTGTGGGCAGCAGGAGCGAGAGATGCAGCCCTTGGGATGTGCCAGAATGATGGCCACTGCTGGTTATGAGAGAAGGTGATGGTGATGAGGAAGATAATAGCTAATTTTTCAGATTGGTCTGAAAGGGATGGTGTGAATACATGGATGTTCATATGTACATTCTTTAGTCTTTCTATGTACCTTAATAAGTTAGAGTGTGACTTTGCTAAATGTATTTATAAGCTATTTGTAAATATAGAAGAGTTCCTATAGTGTGTGTTGCAATGTGCATGTCGGGGTTCCCGACTACATAGTAATTATAATAATTATAATTATAATAATACTGGGCCTCTCAACCCTGAACGTGATAACTGGGAATTGTTATATTGTTATATTCTGAATATAATTGATACATATTATATAGATTGGGCTACAAATGGCACAGGATTAAACCTATACAAGATACTCCCTTCTGCTAAACCAGTAGTCTAGGAAGAGAAATCAAATAAAAAGCGGCATGATGTTACTGGCACTGGTTTCGAGTGGCAACACTATTTGCAGTAAGGAAAGTCGTGAGTAAGTTATGCAGGCTGTCCTGAGCAAGCGCTGATAAAAACTTTGTAACCCATGATCAAATACTGTGACGATGCCATATAGTTTACAAAAAATATCCAAAAAACAATAAAGAACCCATTTTTTAAACATTTTAGAGAGTTTTAAAGAATGTTATTGATCCTATTTTTTTTTTTTGTTCATTTGTTTTAATTCCTCCATTTTTTTTAAACCAGGTGCCTTAGTACTTTGAGTCCAATTGTACAAGTCACTGTGGGGAAAGAATAAAATGTGACTATTACCATTTGTGTTATAGTGTTGCCTAGATGGCCCAACTGACCTAGGTACTATACAAACACATAGTAAGAAATAGTCCTTCCCTGAAGATCTTAGAATACAAACAAACAAAGGCCTGGTCTACACTGGGGGTGGGGGATGTTTTGATGTAAGTTACGCAATTTCAGCTACATGAATAACGTAGCTGAAGTCAATGTACTTAGATCTACTTACCATGGTGTCTTTGCCGTGGTGAGTCGACTGCTGCTGCTCCCCCGTCGACTGGGCCTCTCGTGGCAGTGAAGTACAGGAATTGACGGGAGAGCGCTCGGGGGTCAATTTATCGTGTCTAGACTAGAAGCGATAAATTGACCCCCACAGGATCGATCGCTGCTGATCTGGTGAGTAGCATAGACATACACAAAGGGTGAGAAGAGAAACAGGGTCACCCATGACCTGCTCCTCGCATGTATTTAGATGCCTAAATACGCATGAGGAGCTGAGCCAAAGTGATTTCTCTAGTGTCACGTAGCAGTTCAGTATGAGAGCTGAGAATAGGACTTAGGGCCCGAGAGCCCTACTTCATCTCTCTGTGCATTAAACAGCCAACCTCCCTAATGTTGGGGCTAATTCAGAACTCAGCAAATTTTGGAAACTACTAACCCAAAATAGTTTTTCTGTAAACAATATTGCTCTGTTAAAGTCTTGAATCTCAGAACCTACCAGGTCAATAAAAGGCAAACTGGAGCAAGAAACTCCCCCTTTTAACACCCATTTCTAGCTTTAATGGATTTGGATGGAATTCCAATGTTGAGGGAAGAAAGGAAACATTTATCTGGCAAGCTTTTTTTAAATATTAATCTGCATAATAATACTACTCTATCTGAAGTAGTCCAGAAGAAGATAGATTTGTGGGCACAGTTCAGAGGAGGTGGTCCAAGGTAAATAGTAGGTTATTTGTTTTCCTTTTTGTCATCTATTCTCTCTGTCACAACCAGCCATCAGACCCTACAGCTGGAACTAGCAGTCCTCCTCCACACACGTGTGCCTAAAAAATGAAAGTAAAATAGTAAACCCGGCTACAGTACAAGATAATAATTGATTTTTCTCTATAGTTCTGGTGAAATATTTTCATTCAAAAAGTCTAACAATCAAGCCCTTAAATGCAAAGCCCTGCAAATAGGGTCTAAGCTGTTGTAGCTTTCTGAGTTGAGACAAAGAGTTTTTCTCCCTTAATAAGTAGGAGTTCATTCAGATTTCATCAAAGATGTATCCAAGTCTTGCTAGTCATTTTTGAATTAAACACACTTCATTGTTTTGAAGTCTGAGTGATAATTTCATTGTGTATGATACTTCCCGTTAAAGAAAAGCCACCAGACTTATTTAATGTGAGCTCATTTAAAAATATCTCTGTGAAAAACAAAGCCTGCCCACTTTATGAAATGTCAGTCCTCCACTTGAAGGCATTAAAATTGTGCTTAACCTTATTTATTTATTTATTAGGTCAATAAATGTAAACATATGAAAAGAGAGAGAAGGTGGGTGAGGTAATATCTTTTATTGGACCAACTTCTGCTGGTAAAAGAGAGAGTTCTATTTAGCTTGAAAGTAGAAGTTGATCCAATAAAAGATATTATCTCACCCACCTCTCCAATATCCTAGGACCAACGCAGCTACAAAAACACTACAAACAACATAGAAAAAAGTCAGTCTCCAGCAAAACCAAGCAAAGCAAACTTAAATTAATGGCTCTTTTAGGGGACTGTGAAAGAGGAAGAGAAAGGAATTAGACTGTGAGATGGAGCTGAGTTGAATAGAATTAGCATAGGAGCAATAGTTAAGCCTAGAATAGTGTGTCATGACTTTACTGTCCATTTAGTGACACGGTGTCTGTTCAATTAAAACATGTTTATTACAATCTCCTTCACAATTTAAAAATGTTCAGGTTTTGTGTAATTCATCTTCAGCAATCTCTGTTTGAAGATCATCATAATCTAATGTGCTTTTAAACACAGCAATGAGCCCAGGCAAAGTAGGTCAGCTAGATAATATCCTAGTTGTTTTGGCTAGCTTTTCCTGCGGACCATGTCTCGTTTCTGGTTTCATCATACCTTTTTCCTTTGTGGTGTCTGAGTAAGTGGTGAGTGTCTAAAGCCTAATAATGGGTTGGCTGGCAAGGGCTGCTGGTTAATGATGAAAAATCTGAAATCTCTGGGAGTAAAAGAAACCCTGGTCTGCTGTTCCTATTGACCTCACTTTTTCATGTTTATTATTTCCCATTAGGTGACTATTGTACCATTGAAGAGACACTCTATAAACTCAGCTAAGCTATCATCTTCGCAAATTAAAAAGTGCCATTTTTTATATTCTGGTTTGCTAAGACTTGATTTATTGTGTGAACATCAATAAATGTTTCTGGTGCCTCCAATTAGTTTCTTGCACAGCATTTTACTAATTCTTTCTAAATGAGGACCAGATGGCTCAGGGGACTGGGTGAGAGAGAGAGAGCCTTCCAATTGTAATGGCCAATTTGAATAAAATCTGGGTCAATAGTGACCAAAAGAATTCTCCATATATAGCTGTTCAGCGGTGTTGAGAAATGAGTCTGGTGGCTATTGTCTGGCACCCCCTCCAAAGCTGGCTTGTGAAGCTGGACAGCCAACATGCAGGGATGTGCATGTTGTATAATAACAAATGGTGTACTCTTGAGTGTACTACCTATATAACCAGGAACTCTGGGGCCTGGTCCCCACTAACGCCCCACTTCAGACTAAGGTACGCAAATTCAGCTACGTTATTAACGTAGCTGAATTCGAAGTACCTTAGTCCGAACTTACCGCGGGTCCAGACGCAGCAGGGAGGCTCCCCCGTCGATGCCGCGTACTCCTCTCGCTGAGCTGGAGTACCGGCGTCGACGGCGAGCACATCCGGGATCGATTTATCGCGTCTAAACCAGACAAGATAAATCGATCCCAGAACATCGATTGCCTGCCGCCAGACCCTCCGATAAATGTAGACGTACCCTTCAAGACATTGATTCCTTCATTAGGGTGGTGCAGTTTAACATTGCACCAAACATGTGCCTGTACCTTAATAGCATAAACAAGTTCTATCATAATAGAAGCATACTTTGAAGAAATGTCTTCTTTCACATATAGTTGTTGACAAGTCGTTGACAAGAAGGCCAATGGCATATTGGACTGTATTAGTAGGAGCATTGCCAGCAGATTGAGGGAAGTGATTATTCCTCTCTATTCGACACAGGTGAGGCTACAACTGGAGTATTGCGTCCAGTTTTGGTCCCCCCACTACAGAAGGGATGTGGACAAATTGGAGAGAGTCCAGCAGAGGGCAACAAAAATGATTAGGGGGCTGGGACACATGACTTAAGAGGAGAGACTGAGGGAACTGTGGTTATTTTGTCTGCAGAAGAGAAGAGTGAGGGGGGATTTGATAGCAGCCTTCAACTACCCGAAGGGGGGGTTCCAAAGAGGATGGAGCTAGGCTGTTCTCAGTGGTGGCAGATGACAGAACAAGAAGCAATGATCTCAAGTTGCAGTGGGGGAGATCTAGGTTGGATATTAGGAAACACTATTTCACTAGGATGGTGGTGAAGCACTGGAATGGGTTACCTAGGGAGGTTGTGGAATCTCGATCCTTATTGGTTTTTAAGGCCCGGCTTGACAAAGCCTTGGCTGGGATGATTTAGTTGATGTTGGTTCTGCTTTGAGCAGGGGATTGGACTACATAACCTCCTGAGGTCTCTTCAAACCCTAATATTCTATGATTCTATATGCAAATTTAATATTAATTGCTGTCAGTCTGCAACAGTATTACACAAGTAATACATGAATGTGTCAGAAATAATAGTAAATTAGCATTGGGCCTTGCTTTAAAGTGTTCATTCAGGCAAAACTGCCATTGAATTCAGTGAGGTCCTGATTTTTACAAATACATAAAAAGATGACACATCCCAATTTAATACAATTTGAGTAAATTTTAGATGCAGTCAAACAAATTGGTGTAGACTTCAGACAAAAGTCTGTAGACAGTAAAGATATTGATAGTGTCGTATTACTCAATGGCATCCCGGAGGGATAGGAATGAGTGTTGGAGCAGATTTGGTTTCTGTGTATTTTTCCCGTGTCTCTATTTGTCTCCGGTATAGATGGTAATAATATACCGAACAAAATTCTGTAACATTTGACATACAAAAATATTTATGCAATTAAAACTCATAATAGGTTTTGAAAGGGGCTGGTTGAAACTACAGTTCAGATATTGTAAGGAGAGCTGCTTTGGGTGTCAATTATTGATATAATTATTCATCACTTATATTCTTGATTTTGCAGTTATAAGTATGTGAAAGTATATGAAAGATTATAATCCTAGTAGGCTTTATCATTCCTTAAAACCATGCAGAGTGGAGGATTAGTGTCTCAAGGAGCACCTCAACACACAGTGGGAACATAGCTGCTCATATATCACTTAAAGAGGGCTCAGTGTGTGTTGTGTGTCCCCATCTGTGTCTGACCCACAGAGGATAGTTCTGTTACAGGTCTGAACTAGACAGCCAGCTTCTCTAGCTCAACTTCTGCTTTCAACTTTGGATATCCCAGGTTTAATTACTGGGTGCAGGAAACTGTACCTTTGAGAGGCCTGGCAAGACCTCGTTGGAAGTGGTTGTTCTATATTGTAGAGGCTTTACACAATGCTGGTGAGTTAGAGCTTAGACAGTGAATGAAGCAGATCTCTGTCAGACTCTTTGGCTCTGAGTGATCACTGAACATCATTCTGGTGTTGGCCAAGATGGCACCCATTACATATGCACTACTGTATGTGGCTGGCCAGTGCAAAAGGGATTAGAGCCATGGCCCTGCCTTTCCCTGTTCCAGCTGAGGAAGATCTTTGCACTTAGGTGATCACAAGGATTCTGAGTGAATATGCCTCTGAGAGAAGATATAAAAAGGAGGAAGTTTTCTGGTTTCTCTCTCCTTGTTAACACCTACAACACCAGTCAACATCCTGCCCTTTATGTGCATCTCCTGTTTTATTTTTATTATATATGAATGTATTAGTACAGGGGATCTTAACCTTACTAAGTCTTTCCCATATTGCTAAATGGACTGTAACTTTTTTCTAGGTGTAGAAATTTGCATAACAATCATCTGTCAATGATCCATGCAGGATTCATATTCCACTCTACTATTAATCCTAATTTGTGTTCTTTATAAATCCATACACACACTTTACTGAGAGAATAAAATCTGTATTCATCACACAATGAAAGTTTTGACCAAACTATACCATATGCACCTGTATTTATGGTTTTGGATGGAAATACTGCAGATCCTTAAATTAAGGAACACTAATAAGAACTGCTATGACATTTTATCTTCACTGGTACAGATAGTTAGTGCATCATAGGTGTGTCAGAAGAAAAAGTTTTCTAAGGAACAGCATAACACAAAGAAAAGCTTCAATAGCCACTTCATAGGAACAAACTCAAACTGACATGAGCAGCCCTAGTTGAACTAGTTGTAGCCCCTAGAATGGCTAGTTTCTTTCTAGTACCTATCTAGATTTCTCTGTGCAAAGTTCAAACCCATTTTTTCAAAATACAGGAAAGTTATATCAGGTTTGTTGTTTTTTTAGGAGGACGGAATTCTCTCATAATGGATATTTCTCATAACCTCCTTTCCAGATAGTGCATTTAGTTTTTAATACTAATATGTGGCAACAAAATGCTGTCTACCATCGTTTTTGAGAAAGCTCTCTGTTCTCCTACAATGATACGTCAATGCCATTAAAAAAAAAAAAGCCCAAAGCTACTCTTAGTTTGAAGTTGTACATAGTTATTGAACAAAAAATACTTGAAACTTTGTAAACACAGCAGATCTTGTAAGTCCTTGGAGTTTAATGGGGATGATGAAACATTTTCTTCTTTCTTGGTTATGACAGTTCTATGTCTTTTTCAAGTAGAACCAACAAGCCAGTGTGGCATATTTTCATCTTCAACTCACACCACTTACCAGAAACAAGCAACAAGCCTCTCAAATTATATTTACACTGAAGTAGCGAGACAAGTGTAATCTAACTATCAAAGGATTTGTACACTAAAGTGCTCCTACTACTGCAAACTCAGCCCAGGTATAATTCGTCTTGACTAGATTTAAAGAGCAAGAGCACTGCTAAAAACAGCAATAGTCAGTACACACAGCTTTAAATACAGACAGCATCAGACTACTGACTCCAATGTGTAATGTAGGTTTTGCAACAATGACAAAGGGAACGACTGTGCCGAAGGTGTGAATATGTGATTATGCTTTTTATTCATCTGAAAAATGACTTAAGTCTGTTTAACAATAGACCTGATGTAAAGGAAAAAAAAAACAAATTTAATTTCAGTGGACGTGTTCTACAATGAAATTATCGGCATTTATAAATGAATTCTTTCCAGCATTTACTTTCAGAGAAGCACATCCCCTGTTCTTTAGATCTCTCTTGTTTACAGAATTGTTATAGGAGAGGGTTGAAATATTGCTTTTTTGGATTTTATAGTGTTTCTCCTTAACCTTTAAGTATCTGTAATTCTGTGTAAGAAGTATTCAGCTGATTTGGAGATGAATTAGGATAATTCAACAGTGTTAGTTTATAGAAATTTGTAATACATACTAATAATAAATGTAGTATTTAAAATATTTTAATACAGGGGGAATTCCCAGATATGGTTAGTGCATTTAAGAAGGTTCTGTCTACATTTATACTACTAGGGTATAATATAGGAATGTTGATGGTAAATAACACCAGTGTAGTTAATACCTTATCCAATTGTTAAGAGGCATTCTTTAAAGGCATTCAGTGATTTTGGTGAGGCAGGAGGACAACATTTTAACTGTGAATATTATGAACCAGTAAGGTGTTGTGCACAACCAGTGGGACAGATCATGCAGACCGTCCTGAACAGTCAGTTTGCTTTCTGAATGACAGGACTGCTAATGACAGGTATTAGTTTTCGAAATAATCAAACATTTTATATTGTCTGCCTGTAAATTACTTCAGGAACGGTTAGATCTTCTTATCTGCTCAGAAGGAAAAATAAATAAGTAGAAACACATTTACCTTAATTGAACACATAGGGCTTAATTACAGAGTGAACTCCCAGCCCTGCTTTAGGGCAGGGTTGTGGCACCTCATCTTGGTGGGAGCTCTGGGAGGCTTTATGCCTCAAGCAAGGCTCGCAGGGCTTCTAGGAAGCATAGATATTGTGCTACTCTTTCAGTCATCTATTCTGGACTGTGATGTTTGTGGACAGATCCTAGCTCCTGCACTGAGCTCCCAGGCCCACCGGCCCATACTACATTACAGGATCAGGTCCTCATAGAGTGTTCCCATTAAAGTCCCAGCCAGCTGTATGACGTCTCAAATGTTTTGCTCACTTACCTTAACATGGTCAGTAATAGCTTTGGCTCTGTGCAAACATTTAGATCTAATTTGCCACCTCTTACTTGCTCCAAAAGGTGTAACTGACAAGCACCAGAACTAACCAGGAGCTCCACTGGCGTCAGGGAAATGCATGGATTACAAATTGTGCTCAGGTCCTGTATAGGGAACAAGTAGTAGTAGAAGACTCCTACCATGCCCTTCCCTCCCCCCCTCACCCCCCCATGCATCCACACAGGTACTGGATTAAATCTAGCCCAGAATATGAATTCTTTTAAAAAACTGATCATGTTATGAGGCTTTAACTTTTATAACAGCAGAACCTTTGCTGAATTATAAATAAATTCCAGTGGATGGCTTAATTAGTAACATCCAGTAAAACATCCAGGAGAGAAGCTAATTACTTGATTGTCAGATGGAATAACAACAATTTTCCCTACAGTGAAAGCTCTACCACTGTAATTAGGTTATGTCATACTTTACCCTGAAGGGAATATTAAAAGCACAAGACCAGCCAGTTCCATCCACTGTATTTTTCTATTTATAGCCTTGTGCTAAATTGCTGCCTTCATGATACAGCCAAGACATCAATAACAGAACAACAACAGCTCTTCTGTTGCTCAATTAAGTTTGCTACATGGATATTAATGTAAATATGGATCTTGTAAGAGATTTTTGTTGAGTAATCATTTGTAGTCTAATAAAAAAATTATGGAAACAAAGTGTTCTAAAAGAGAAATCTCACACACAAACTAATGGTCTTCATGTAAGCAAGGACGAAAACATTACAAGTTTAAAATTTTTATATAATATGGAAAGTGTTGTGACTAGTGAACTGAATATTCCCTTTCTCTTGCATATCTGCTTCCTCTAGTTTACTATGTGACATCAAAAGGAAAACCGGCTAAAGCCAACTCATGTTAAGTACTGGACTATACCCTGTTATATGGTGGCAAACACATACCTTATTTGTCCATTTTATTTAGGAATGAGAAAACCTATTGATGTGCTCTCTCAGAAATGCACGAGTGTACTGTGACTATATGATATTCACTTGTACCCATCTAGCCTTTTTTTGAAAGGTGGGGAAACAGATTGTTCTTTTACTCTTAATGAAGTGTATAGGAGTCCTTTTGTGCAGAAAATTACGTTGTTTCTAACTGAATCTCTGTCGGGGAGAAAAGATATGAGTTTAAATTACAAGAGAATAAGAGGGTTTGGCATATTTTAACAAGTTTAGCAAACATAAAAAATTGTTGGAGATGTTCACAAAACTTCAGACTCCATTGAGATCACCAAATCCCTAATCCCAAGGTTGCAACTAGGATGGTTAATGGGCAAGGTCCTGAGCCTTGCTACCCATGATTCATGGGACTGGGTCCGATACAATTGTGGGCTATACAAATACTGAATAAGAAAAAAAATATATAGAAAGCAAGAGGTCCAAAGATAAACACAGGGGAATAAAATGGTGGCTGAAGAAACTAAACTCCAACCTACTGACCTGACCCACTGTTATTTTATGTTTTTTCCCCTCTTAAAAAGGCTTTTAAATAACAAAAGAACAAAAAGCCCTTGGAGACTGTAGATGCCAAGAAGAAGGGAATGTGTTACTAGTCGGCCATATATTGTGTCTGGCCACTGATCCAGCTAAACATCTTCTTGATGAGATGGAAACATTGCTGGATTGGCATTTTGCACTATGACAGATGAAATGGAACTGGATTGGCTGGAGGCCTGGTTTTTTAAGTGTTTCACCGAAGACTGCTAGATTAGGTGAAACATTATGAGTAAAGATGTGGAATCAAGGTCTGGGGGAAAGCACAGGGGATTGATAACATATTGTGATACAGCAGGGCCAGAGGGCAGCAGGAGAGTGATAGATGGAAGGTATATAAGCCCTAGGACAGAGGTTCTCAAATTGTGGTCCGCGGACCACCAGTAGTCTGAGAGCTCCATTCAGGTAGTCCGTGGATAGTTCCCTCTAAGGTGCATGCCTGGGTGGTCACACATGAGAGAATGAAGGGACACCCACCTAATTAGTGGAGCCACACAGCCATGGTTCCACTAATTAGGTGCCTGGACCCTGAAGAAGACGCACATGTAAGGTGAGGTGGTGGCCTTGGGGGAAATAGCAGGTAGGTGGGAGGGACCAGTGGGATGCAAAGGGGGGGGGGGGAATTTGGGACATGCAGGGCTGCAGTGGCCAGAGAAAGAGGTGACTTTCCCCAGCTCCAGGGCTGTGGCTGCCAGGGAGAGACAGCCCTCCTTCCCAGCCTCAGCTCTGTGACTGCTGTGGCGGGGAGAGAGGGAGAAATCCCCCCCCAGCTCGGGGGTTACTGCGTTGCGGGAGACACCCCTCCTTCCCAGCCCCATTTTTGGGGTGCTGCAGTGGGGGAGAGAGGGTACATCCATCACATTAGAAAGGTAATACTATTGATATTAAAATATTAGTTGTGTGCTTACATTTGTAGAACAAAAAAAATTAATTATTTTTTATATAGCACTTTTATCTAAAGCGCTTTACAATACGTAGCTAATGGTATAAACAAAATTTGGAAAGATCATTAAGTGGTCTGCTGAGACCCTCAGCAATTTTCAAGAGGTCTGCAAAAAAAAATAAAAAAATAATAAGGTTTGAGAACCACTACCACTACCCTAGGATGATCAGACACTTATTCCCTGTGGACTAAGGAGAGGATACTACAGGGTAATTAGAGCACCTGGAGCCAATTAAGGCTCCTCCTGAGACCTAATAAAAAACCCTGCTTCAGTCCCCTAGAGGAGGGGAAGAAGAGTTGACTGTAGTTTGGAGGAGTACTGGTGTTGACCAGAAGATTAGAGAACCAGGGATTGGGAGACCCTGCCCAAGAAGGGCAGAGGAACTCCCCCAGCACAGAGGACTGAGATAAACCTGGTCCAATGGGAAAGAGGGTAAGAAGCCACAGGACTCTCTGTTGCTTTTTACAGATCCAGATTAACACAGCTACCCTTCTGATGCTTTTTAGCTGACTTTTATTGCAGGAATCTATTTACCTGATACTAATGGGCAGCTACCTGTGGTTTTAAACATAGCAACAGTTTAACAGCACACAACAGTGTGCAGTAATTTAGGATAAGACGTGAAGAATATCATATCTAATAGACTCTTCAGGAGGAGTTTAGGAAGGCAGAGAGAAATTTCTGAGGACAACAAGGCTAATGTCTATATTGTTGTAAGGAAAGATCCCATGGCACTTTCCAGAACAGGCAGTCAGCAAGCCAGTTTTATCCCTCATCTATCACAGTGCTATCTAAAACCTTCATTCAGTACTGACTCAGAAAGAGGAGTGTCCCACCGCAGCTTTCTATGGCATCTAGATTTTTTTTTTTCTGGAGGTCTCCTGTCCCAAATCCTGACCTAGCATAGCTTGTTTAGTGTATGAAACCAGATAGTTAATAACTGGAGGTAGCATGGCTACTTGTCATAATTTAATATGTAGGATGCAGGTTTTGACAATTCAAGCAACAAATCTTTTCAGAAGTTTGGAGGGAATATTTTTTTGCAAATGTGGGGTGTAAAAAATGCCAAAGGGAGAAAATGTTTAATGATATCCTGGGGCCCAGATGACACATCAAATAAAGTTAGTGAGTTGTAAAGTAAGATTGACAGATTTAAAATTGGGATCATATCCAACAATTTCCCCCTTGGAGGCCTCCTAAATATGGAGCAGTAGTGCTAAGAAAGGATGGTTCCCTAAGGTACCATCACCAGATAGCTGAGACACAGGCAGCACTATTGTCTTGTGCAGAGGTAATAATACAAGTATCAAAGTCATCCTGACCAACTGCCAAATGCTGCAAAAGAAATAGGGTGTTATATAGGCACACTTCTGTTTCAAGTTAACGAATAAGAAGCAAAAGAGATTTCCTATAACAATAATAGAAACCTTTTGCATCCCAAAACATCCCTTAATATTCAATAGGTGACACCCTGGGCACCAACATTTAGCCCCCAAATGTGATCAAAACACTCCTGTATAACCTATTCTAAGTATAGCAGCTTACTGCTGGCTCCTGTGGGGATGGGTGCTGAATGTTTATAAAATCTCTCTTGCATGTAGTGGGCACATTTGCAGTTTTATTAGTTAGCAATACATAAAAACCGTGAATGAAAATTTAAATGGAAACAGAGCTTTGTAACTGCAGTATGCCTGAAAAGGAACATCCGTTCTCTTTTTGAGGGGAAAGGTGTTATTTCTGACAACATTTATCTACAAAACAGGTGTCCCATGGATTGTGGCACCACAAGCTTCCCTCACCAATTGCCTCTGCCAAGATTCTGAGGGACAAATTCTAGAATTCTGAGGTAATTCACTGCCCATGCAACCATTGCTGAGATTTCTAACAAGGATGCCAATTAAAAGCAGTGGTGAGGATGGCTTTTCTTTTATCTGGGCTTCTATCTACAAGCAGCTGAAGTGAGACTGTCAAGTTGTTTCATATAAGTCACAGTGCAGCAGTCTTATTATAAAACATTTTCAGTCATTACTGACCAAAGCTAGATCAAAAAACTGTGACCTAGTGATGAAAGGTTCCATCTTGCATTACTCAATTTTCTACACACACTCTCTTTGCCCATAACAAGCTCTGTACATTAAGAACTGAAATTGTCCAGCCCACCTATTGCCTCCTTGTGACCCTGATCCCATTCTTCCCTTCCTCTCAATGATCCTAGTCTGATAGTTGTTGCTGATTCCTTCTCTCTTTTGGATTAATCCCTGTGGCCTGCACCTGGTGAAACCTGTTCTTAATTGCTCTGCTGCATTTTTTTCTTCACTTGATCCCCAACAACCTCTAGAGTGTTCAGCCTTTAAAACAGAAGCTGGATGATGATTAAACACACTCCCTGACCCACAGACCATACTTTCTTGATGCATGGGCCAGCATACTATCAACTGCCTCTCTAACTATGCTTAAAGTCCCTGGAAAGATCCCATAGGGTTATATGCATGGGGCAGCAGCTCCTAAACCCCTTTCTCCCAGGCGCCAATCCTTGCATATCAAAATGCTAGAAAATAGAAGTTAGCCCTAAACGTAAATAAATAACTTTGACATGTCTTTTCTTGCACCCTGTATCATTTTTCTTTCTGTTTATGCTTTTTAATCTTTCCTAAACTGTGGGATAATTTCACACAACATGCCAATGGTGACTACGCTAGGCTATTTAGCGGGGCATTTTATCTTCCTACTTTTTCATGTGATCCCTTACAAAGTAGCATTGGCTCTCTTCACATTGGGCTCATGATATGGTCTTGATATTTAGCTTGCTTTTTACTTTATGCCTTTGTATTAGAGTCACAGGGTAAATGGTCTCTTAAGGGGAAATGGGCTTCAGTCCATTTGTGACAAGCTTAACTCACCTCCCCAGGTGAAGAAAATGAAGATCATGTGAGCAGAGGGTCAGGTGACCCAATCAGGCTTCTTATAAGAGAGAGTTGGGGAGCTCTTACAGAATGAAGGAATTGTGTTGCAGCTCTGGAAAGGGGAGAGTGTGAAAGTGGGGTTGAGGCCTGGAAGTCTGATGTGTGTCAGGAATAAATAAATTGGACCCCTGAAGGGGAGTGTTTTAATTACCTTTGGATTATGATGTACAGTTCTTAAGGATCCAAGAAGGGAAATTACAGGGGGTCCTTGGGTGGCTGTCATGCTGGGGCAGATAGCAGGAGAGGTCTCATTGAACCTATCACAGAGAGCTACAGTGTAGTGATAGAAAGCAAGATGGGGTGGGGGGGAAGAGGGAGGAAGAAATACAGAGCCTGTTGCAATGCCAACAGAGCTAGGCTGCCCTCTTGCAATTTCTGCAGGATCAGCAGAGGCAGCAAGAGGTTCTGTGGGCAGCACAGCAGAATCAGTGACAGGAGGCCCACCGATGTCAGGAGAGATATGCCCTGGACTCCTGTTTGTTGTGTGGGAAATGTGGACAAGGTGAATGGCCCGGGTGGCAGTGTGGGTCCTGGAGGTGGTCAGGCCAGAAATGGAGGAATGCTGAAGGCTAGGCCAGGAGGGGAAGAGTGTGTTTTAAGTGTGGAGATATTTTAAGTGTGGAAAGGTTGGTAGATGGAATACCCTACTAAATACTATATTAACAACTTCGAAGTCTTACTATAAATAATTTTTCTGTTTGTCAATATCTTCTGTGTATATTTAGACAGAGAGCAAATGTGAAGAAACTATACAAGAGCTAGTTTACACAAAGAATCATAACAAGAAATCTGAATCTATACTGGGTATTCAAGTATAGGAAAGTGTGTGTGTGTGGAGGGGATGCAAGTCTCAATTGCTGCTTCATTAAATAATTTTGAATGTAGAGAAGTATAGCCTAGATTGGTACAACCAAGGAAGAGAATAGGCTATATGCAAAATAATGTCTGCATACAAATGTATATAGTAGATATCTGGAAATTTGCCAGTTTCTAGAAAGGAAAACTATCTAAAGTAGTTTTCTAACAAAAGGAAAAGAGCAAAGTGAAACATTTAAGCAATGTAATAGTCATACTAACAAAAGAACATGATAACTTCTTTAAAAACCTTCATTCCATTCTGGTAAAACTTGTGCATATTTAATTATCTATCAGAATCCAGACAGTCATTCGCTGAATGATAGAAAGGGAGTCATTTTTATTCCCTAAGTACAATTCATCCTTATGCCTCACAGCTTCCACAAATCCGTCTTTAGATCCATGTTGTTGTCTTTAATCATCTTTGTATTTGTAAAATTTCTTGGTGTTTAGCTTTTGAGCTTCCAGTACTGTGAATACATCCTCCTCCTATCTTCTTTCCATTTAATTGTGCATTTCCTTTCATACTGACTATTTTGTTTACTGTCACAAAACTTCCTAAATTTGTTTTGAAGTATTCAGTTTATAGTACTTGGTTTTTAAGTCTTTATTGTACCATAAATGTGATCCATTTATGGTTGCTAATTCCTCAGTTTTCCCTTATTTTCAGATCGGGTACAATTTTGTTTTAATATCAGATCAACAGTTCTGTTGTCCCCATGTTTTTTTTCCTTCCATGCTTTTGGAGTAACAAAGCATAAACATTTATTTGACAAATTTCCCACTGTATATATTTTTCAGTAGATGAATTGGTAGCAGGGCCAGCTCCAGGCACCAGCGGAGGAAGCACGTACCTGGGGCGGCACATGCTAAGGGGGCAACATTCCGTCCATTCCTGGGGTGGCACAGTCTGGGCGGCTTTTTTTTTTTTTTTTTTTTTGCTTGGGGTGGCAAAAATGGTAGAGCCAGCCTTGCTTGGTAGACTTCATTAAGGTATCTTAACTTTTTTACATTATCATTACTTTCACAGTAAGTTACTTCATCTAATTCAGGGGAAAAGGGAAGTTGTTCTATAACTTACTCCTAATATCATATATCCTTCTCGTATTCTTTATTTTATGTTTGTGTTCTCATGTACCATGCTCCACCACCTTGACTTTCTTAGTTCTAATCGTCCCTGTTTTAGTATTCTTCTACAGTATATTGAAATTCCAGTCTTATGCTTCTTCCCACCCTATTTTTCTAGAACCAACAAAAATCAGCTCTTTCCATGCATGAAGAGATCTGTTCTTTCCTGCTAATTCCCCATATGCTTTTCGGTATGTTAACAATTTAATAATATATAATATTTGGACGTCTCAAATGTTTTGCTCACTTTCCTTAACACTGTCAGTATTACCTTTGGCTCTGTGCAAACATTTAGATCTAATTTGGTGTATTATAACCTCCATTGTTTGGTTCTTTCTTGGGCCCTGATATAACAAAATATTTCAAACACCTAAGTAATCCCACTGAAATCAATAGCACTACTGATGTCCTTGAGAGCTTTGCTTTGGATAGCAACCATATTAGGAAAAGCCTTCCCAACCAGTTCTGCTAGTTTACCACATAAAAAGCTGTATCCACTATTGATGGAATGAGCTATCTAACCTGTCATGATGAGCAGTCCTGGTACAGTAAAGGACCAATCTTCTATGAACTCAAGACTCACCTCTCTAAGCCACTGGTTTATCTCAAGGACTTTCTCTTCTCGTTGACTCTCAGTACAGCCAGAATCTCATGAAAGAAACCAAATAAAAAACTTAAAGATCACTTCCTGACCCCAAATCTTGTGACAGTCTGACCTTGAGAATATGAGCAAGATACAACAGTCAGGCATCTAAGAAATGGGGTTCTCTGCACCACCTCAGACAACTAGTACACCCCAACCAAACAAACCCAAACGATGCCAGAAAGCTGGCCCACATGTGATACCAGTTTTTAATAATCTAAAGCATCAAAAGATGGGTGGGTCTTTGGGTACCAGGAATATACCTGGTAGGGATGCTATCACTTATTAGTCCAAATGATTGTAGTTAAGAAGCTGTGAATTGGCTGAAAGGAAAGTTGAGATTTTCTCCTGGAAGAAATACTTTGTTTTTGTTATGCTGTAGGGTGGTAAGAAATGAGACTGGATTAAAAGCAAATTACAAATATGATGAAAATATTGGCAGACTGAACAGAAGATTTCAGTATCCTGGTGAGAGTAATGAGCAAAGAATAGAGTCCCTGAAAAGCATTCTGCATTATTCAAGTAGTCTACCTTGATGCAATCTGGAATTCACCGTGTAGCAATTAATAGACACTTTAGGCAGTTTGGCTAATGATGTAGCTAGGAACTACAGAAAAAATATAACGTGTCTGACTTCCAAAATTAACAGTGTTTTCCTGTTTTGTTTCCTTTAGTTAACCAGAGTCCATAAAGACTCTCAGAAGTTGTGGACTTAAATTGGATTTTCAAGCTTTGAGGATTTATACAGGACATACAGCAGACAGGCAGTCAGTTGGGCTGTGTATGCAGAAGTCATCAGTGCACTGATAAAGCATAAAGTAATGGATCTTTGCAGAGAGGAGGAAAAATGTATTTGTAGGCTTAGGTCTATGCTGCTTATATGATTGCATAAGGTTATGCATACCCAAACATGACCTGTGAGCTAGCCATGTGTAGAAAAGGCTGAGCTGCTACCAGTTGCTTGGATTGCAGTTGGACGAACACCAACTCTCTCTCCATCCCATTATCCTCTCATTCCTTGCTTCCATTTCCTTTTCAGCTATGTGGACTTGCAGTATTATTCGTGACAGTATTGGAATTCCTACGTGAACTCCTCACATGGTAGGTTGTGTTTCTGGTACTATTTGCATGTTGGGAGCCTGAGATGAAGCAAAGCCAGCTGCGGCAGACTGGAACATTTGTGTCCTGGTGGGTCAGAAGCTGCCCACATCAGTTCAGACGGTTCTGCCAGCCTTTTTATGCTATGTCAGTCATGAAAGAGTCATTTTGTATTTTTTCTTTAAAAAAATATTTTCTATTGACATTGATCTTTGCCGAACTTGCTATTTGTTGCTCTGCCCTCCAGGTTTTGTCCTCTGCCTCATACTGTTGTTTTCTTCGTCCGTCACCTTAGCGTGCAAGTTGAGTTATCTTGTATCTTCCAGTAGTGCAAGTCTCTGAATTTACTTCCTAATGCTACTGTGTCTCTCTCAGTTCCAATCAGTGAGTGCTAATGGCATCCATGTAGGCATTACTAGAGGCCTTGGAACCTCCTAAGTAGTCAAAATGGTGTCACCACATCATGGGAGTCACAGGCAGACGGCACTAGGAGTCTTCATAGGTAAAATGTGTGTGTAACAGGGAAAGGTCTAGTTCATAGATGGGAAGAGAGATGGCGGGGCACCCTGTGTCTTTGGCCCCGATTCAGGGAAGCACTTATACATATTCTTAGATGCTTTCCTGAATAGAAATGCTTTCAAATTGGGGTCTTAATTAGAGTTGTCCACAATAGAATACTCTATTGGTACATTTTTATGAAATATGTTATGAATATAATATAGTGACAGCTGCTTCCTCTTGAGTTCAAGTCTTGAAATTTGGTTGGCTCATTTATTATAGACTGCTGTTACAGGGGGGAAAAAATCAGAAGTCAACAAAAGATCAGTTGTCTTTATCAGATTCTGATAGTTCACATGCCCTTACATGAGAATAAAAGATGAGAGTTTACAAAAATTGATTATTGTTTTCATGCTGGACTTGAGACCTCCAGCTTGGAGAAATGAAGGTCATCTGAGGTCACCTCTTCCATTTACTGGATTTTAGCCAAGAAAATTGATGTAAGTTAATTGGGGAGGTGGTTGCAAAACTTCAGTGATAGATACTGCCCTAGAGCATGTTTGATCACGAGGTTGAAAGTAGCCTGTCAGTAGCAAAGCTTCAATGCAAGTATATATTATCCTTATTCCATATGTAGCAAATATAGCACTATCACAGCTTTTAAGAAGGAACAGGCAATGATAAGATCTCACAATACTCATATAACCTGTCTGCCAACTTTACAGTACTGTAAGGTATATTGAAATCACCTCATTACATTTTTATGTCAAACATAATCAGTGTAAATTGACAATCTGTGTATTTAGGTATAAGGCATCACTGTTGGAGGGGGGGAACCCCTCAATATATTAGTTCCTTATTTTCAATTGAAATAATAAAATTAAGAACTATGGCAACATTCAAAACTTCATCAGTGCTCACTTGACAGCAACATTTGCCTTAAAGGCAGATTATCAGCTAATATAAAATTGAATAACCTCATCATCAAGGGACTTGTACTATCACTCATAAATATGAGTGGAGTGTTGTCAAGGCCTGCAGATTTCTGCTAGTGGATGGGGTTACCAGAGGAGGAAAACAGTGGAGTTTCTCTCTTTTTGGAACTAGTGAAAGACCTTTTACCTCTGATCTGTGGGATCATCACTCTGGATTTTGAGGAGCAGAACTGGGGGTGAGAAGAGGAGGACCAAGGCAGCAGTTGCATTCCAAGTCTATCTCCTTTCACAGGTGTAACTGGCTATTTGTATTTACTTACATAGCTCAGAGAGAAGGGTTTGTGTAGTGAGTAGGGGCCATGCTGCTGGAAGTGATTCAAGAGCAGAACAGAAGAGGTGGCCCTAGTGTGGCAGTGGAGCTCCCTTTCAGAATCTATAGGTTTGGGAGACTATCCCACTTATCTCCTCCATGCCCCTCAACCACTTCCCTCCGGGAGAAAGATGAGTTAGATGTAATTAGGTGAATTTCGTAGAATTGCCTTATCCCGCTGCCTCCCTTCTGCTGGCTTTACTATGGGAAGGTGTGCTATGGCCCCAAGTCATAACAAATTACAAATGTGAGCTGGCCTCTATAATATCAGAGGTAATTAAGAAAAGATAGCTGGGAAGCAACGTGGAGACACTGGAATCTGTGGAAGCTAGAAATGTTGGCAAGAGAATTGGGCCATTCATTTTACTTGGTAGGTCAGTCAATTAGTGATTATGTCCCATGCATCTCCTTGCTTTGTATAATAATGGAGCTACACCTATCTCCTAGAACTGGAAGGGACCTTGAAAGGTCATCGAGTCCAGCCCCCTGCCTTCACTAGCTGGACCAAGTACTGATTTTGCCCCAGATCCCTAAGTGGCCCCCTTAAGGATTGAACTCAGCCCTAGGTTTAGCAGGCTAATGCTTAAACCACTGAGCTATCTCTCCCCCCTTATAGCATTATGTACCTCTCTTGATCAAATGATTAAGACTTGTAAAAGTTCACTAGTGTCAAAAATCAGACACAAAGTTAGGCATTTACCCTGTGCTTCACGTCTATGTGGATTGTTTTTATTTTATACTCTTTATCCGAAGGCACAGTCCATGTGAAACAATGTCCATGGGGCTTGGTTTGTTTCTTTTCATTGTTGACACACAGAACATTTCTACTGTGAATAATGATGTACAAATTGAGGTCAAAGTCAATTCTGTATTATTTAATAGATTTCAGTTTGTGGGTTCAGCAAGCTCTCCTTTGTGATAGCATATGCTGATTGCTTTTGGAGTACTGTGAGGGGCTGACAATCAATTAGTCTTTTTTTTTTTTATTGGGGAAAAGCAAACCAGGAAAATCTGAATCCGAATCCTTCCTACACCATCAGATGTTGCTTTGGGCAGGAAAAAAAATGAAGGTATTGTAGAGAAGTCAGGTTAGCTCCAGGCAGCAGTTTGAAGAAGGGGGTGGGGGGAAAGCTGGTGGCAGCCTTAGTTGCATCAGAAAAAAAGTTCTGCAGAGCCATGAGCTGATTGGGGGTCTTTCCAAACATGAAGGGACCTGTGGCCATAGCTTTCTTGATTCCTAGAGGCCAATCTTGGGCAGCTATAATCGATTTCTAGGAAAATTCAGTTTTATTTTTTTAAAAATGCTCCACAATTTTTCTTAAAGTCTGTGAAAAGTTTTGAATTTTATATTTGGGGCTGTTTTCTGAAACAAAAGGAATAAGTTTCTAGCTATTGTACTTGCAGAAACAGACTTGAAAATGTAACTGGAAATAAACCAATGCAAACCAAACGCCAGGATTGAAATTTGAGCTAGCCAACATATTTTGATCAAAACTTTATTTAAAAAAAAAAATCTGGAAACTTTCACAAAAAGGATTTAGACTTTTTTTTAATTTTTCTGGATTTTCATTTAAAAATTGGTATTTCATCATTTCAGAACAGAAGGAGTGCAAGTCTGGGAAGGTGGAGATTTCAACAATTTGTTTTCTGTCCCATTGATATTTCTTTCTATGCCACAGCTAATGCATATATTTTCTTTTCTGTTCTCCCCTTCAACTTTTTTTTTTAAATGTGTGATCTTCTGCGCATCTGAGATTGAATGGCTGTTTTACCATGGGTTGCTGAAGGACCAGACGCAGAGATGATGAAGTGTGAAATATTGTCTCCATTTCTGTGGTTGAATCTGTTTTACCTTGTATAAATAATTTCTTGATCATTGGAGCAGAGGGACTGGAATCGGGGAGTCCCTCCTCCCAAGTGAGTGTCCTACCTACTAGGCCAGGGGTCGGCAACGTTTGGCATGTGGCTCGCCAGGGTAATGGGGGCGGCAGGAAGCCGCAGCCAGCACATCCCTCACCCGCGCCGCTTCCCGCTGCCCCCATTGGCCCAGGACGGCGAACCGCGGCCAGTGGGGGCCGCGATCGGCCGAACCTGCCACGTCAGCAGGTAGATAAACTGGCCCGGCCCGCGAGGGTGCTTACCCTGGCGAGCCGCGTGCCAAACGTTGCTGACCCCTGTACTGGGCTATAGAGTCAATCTCACTTGCTTTCTCTGGCCCAATGACTATTCAAGTATTTTATACAAAGTGGAACAGCTTCAACAGGAGAGATTGAGAGACCCCCTCCACAGATTATCTATAGCCTGGAGGTTAGTGCACTCATTTGGAAGGGGAGGGAGCCAGAGATTCAAGTCCCTGTTCCAAAGCAAGAATATTCACTCCCCAGGTGGATGCCCTAAACACTTGGCTATTGGGTGTAAGTGGCATCATCACCTCCTCATTTTGGTGAATCTAGCCCTTCATTTCCTTTGCTTTTATTAAAAATATCCCAAATAAAACATTTTGTTTGACCCCCAAACTAAATTTTTCTGACTCTTTCAATTTGCTGAAAGTTCTGAAAAATGTATGTTTTGCTTTACACAAACAGCAAACCGGTTTGTTCGTGGTTTTTTTGTTTTTTTTTCCAATTTCTTTGAACAGCCAGCAAATTAAAAAATAAGTTATTTGCATGCCCTAATGGTCATCATTCACATGTGATATTTCAGCAGTTGGTTAAAAAGAAGAGAATCTAAACAGATATAGTGGAGAAATGCCATCAATTAGGGGAAATTTTCAAATGAGCCTCTGAAAATTCACCCACTAAATTTGCAGGGAATTCCATTTGCCTATGTAAAAAATGGCATTTGTGTGTTCAAATGAGCATTTGTGTTTTGTAGTCAGTGGGAGGCCTGGTGAAAAGGAAGGGGAGGGCAACAGAGTGGCAACATATGAACACACTGGTTCAAGTGGTTTTGTTCTTAGCTCAGCTGTCTGATGGGTTCCTTCCTCTGGTCAATTGGCAGTTGAGTACAGAAACCAGGTCAGAACACCTGCTTTTGTAAAACAAACAAGCCCTTATAATAGGGACATTATATATTGGCAAGACTGCACAGTCACCTTTATTATCCAGAAGTACTGGGAGCATAAGCTTTCGTGGGTCAGAACCTCACTTCTTGCATCTGAAGAAGTGAGGTTCTGACCCACGAAAGCTTATGCTCCCAGTACTTCTGTTAGTCTCAAAGGTGCCACAGGACCCTCTGTTGCTTTTTACAGATTCAGACTAACACGGCTACCCCTCTGATACTTTATTATCCAGATGCAGTGATATCCTTGAAATATACTTTTGGTGGGGGGAGGGGGAGAGCGGGTTCTGTGGCAGGCTGTCTTTTGCTTAGTCAATTTATCTTGTCGGTAGTTGAAAAAACAGACACTTTCCATGAGCAATAGGTGGCAACTAGATCTTGGTACTGAGGATGCCATATTGCACTGGCGAGGTAATAGCTGCATGATGTGAGATCAGCTAATATTAATGCTCCTTAATAAATAGCAGTAGCCACCCATATTGATGTCCTAATGCCATTTTGAGTAATAAATGTTTTGGGAGCAGGAAAATGTGTCCATTTTATTTTGTATTAAATAAGATCTCCTATCAAGATCTTGTT